>NW_017804032.1:66219-79265 GCF_001625305.1 Branchiostoma belcheri | reverse complement strand
AGGGGTCCTTGTACTGATTATCTTCTTAGATTTCTAACAACAAATATAAAACATATGGTGTTAGATGTTAGACAAGAGTTAAAAATGCATGTCATGTTTTATCTGCATGTTTTCCTCAGTGCCTGCTCCTCTATCTGTGCTCCTTAGTTGAGAAGACAGGGTGACATTTGCGCCACCTATTTACACTTCCTGGAACTGCAATTACAAATTGAATATAAATTACATGACATTACATACTGTTAGATTCCCTGTTAGGTTTCTAACAGAAAATTTAAGATTGAGCAACACTGTCTGTTGGGTGTTAGGAGGCAGTAAGAAATGCTTGTCAGGATTTCCTTAGACCAATCTCTTTGGTCAGACAGTGTTATACAATTAGTCAATGATGTTAGAAAGCTAACAAGAGAATCTAACAGTACAAGGATCCCTGACTACCAGATGCAGATAACCACATGTGGACCTAATGGACCATGGTGTTAGATGTTAGACAGCAGTTGAAAATGCATGTCATGTTTTTCTATACAGTGTCTGCATGGAAGAAAAGACAGCCCAGCTGCAGAGAGTGTGACATTTGCGCCACCTGTCTACGTTTCCTGGAATTGCAATTACAAACATGTAACAAACGTAACAACAGTGAGCCAAGCTGTTTGTGTTGGGTGTTAGGCAGGGCAGCAGTAAGAAATTAGGTTGAAAACCAGTGAATTCCCCTGGGTGCAATATCATTCAATGTTAGGTTTTCTGTTAGGTTTTGAAATGCACCATGGTTTGCTATGTCCAATATCTTGCCATATATATACACCACAGCGCGTCTGCGGCTTACGGCACAGGACTCGGTCATACCAACGGAATAGCTGTAGCTGTGAAAAAAAAACATTTACCTCATTTACCTCCTTCACCCAACTCTAATAACGTCTCTGCGTAATCATTACCTATATGGTGCACCCATGACCCTCAGATATATTCCATATATGCTCTTCTAGGATTTTCATTGTTTTACTGTGTACCCTGGGTAGCTACGTAAAACGGAGGCGCAGGTGGTTGACTCGACGAACGCTGTCGTTGTGGTTCTGGTATATTGCTTTAGGGTACTTACGTGTTGTCGAAGAAGGCTTGTTCAGCGTTACATGGACAGGACCGGGGACTTGGGATCCGGTAGTAGCCTGGGAGCCTGGTGGGGTCAGGTAATATATTCTCCTGTTCTTTGATCCATTGTGCACATTGTAGAACCGACTGTTGTGGAACTGTGGAATCTCCCAAGCGTTGAAGGGCATAGCTCCAGGGACCTGTAGGTGAACAAAGAAGAGATTCAAATTTTCAGATCAGTTGCTACAACTAATAAACTTAATCGTCCCAAACACCGTTTACAGAACAAATTCATTAACATTGCAACTTATCAACCTACATCAAACACTATCAGCCCCAAGTCATGTGCACAAACCTGTACATGTTCCATTGGACTTTTACCACAATAGTCTGCAGCTTATTGTCTGTAGGTCCTTAGCTTTTGAATGTAATGTTGACAGAAAATTATTTTAACTTAAGAATGGCAAATACTATTGGACATGAGAGTGCTGTTGTTATGACTTGTAATTGATTGGTCTGAGATGTGTTGTAATTAGTAAGCTGGCAGGTTTTAAGATGGCCGAGCCATAACGTTAAGATTCAGTACAGTTGATGCAAGCTGAGGATAAAACAGAAAAAGATTGTGCTATCGACAAACTTGCACTTTACCTGCATGTAATCTCCATCGTTTCATGTTAGCGGTGCCCGAATACTGTAGGTCTACGGCAGTGCCTTCTCCGGAGCTGTACCCACCAACGGCGTGCGCTGTAGGGTTCGGGTTTCCGTTCAGTTCACCTGCGAACATCGGCATATTCTTGCATTAAAAGTAATCACATTAACTACCAGAATAAAGCGATGTTTCAGATATGTAAATCGGTATGAAATGTTTAGGCCGGAACACACTTACCTGCGCTGGTCCATTCAATCTTCATCGTTGGGTAGATGTTGTGTCCAAATGAGTAAGTCCCATCAGTGGAAATGACTAACTGAAAGTCGTTGATCTGTAAAAAATTGGAAGATTATGGTTCTACTTGCAATGGAACTGTAACTGAACATTAACATTATTTGCATAAAGCAAATTTGCATATTTGTGAAGCATACATGATCCCATGACCACTTACCGGTAGGATAGCATGATTGACGGGACATCGTCCTCCTGGGTACACACTGCAGTCAGGGGCGATGTTGGTCCACGTCACAACAAGGACCCACAATGGCGCGACTACTACTAGTCTGGACAAAACAAGGACAGATTGAGCCTAGTAGAACTGTAGATCTGTTTCAACAAATACAGCTGTTGGAAAGTAAGTTTTTCAGGAGGTTGACAACTGGTGACGGAATATAGTGATGATATATTTATAATATGTTTAAGCTAATTATAAGACAAAATGTGAACAGCGAGTACAGCGATAGCACCTATTGGAGCTATACTAAATTGTCGAACGGCTGTATCTTTTAGGGCCGATGTATAAGTATGAACTGTCGGGCAGAAACATTACACGAAAAATTGGATTTACCAACGGTAATAAATGTCAGTATAGTCTAACGATGTTTACTTTGTAAATGGGCGCCCGGGCTCAACAGCGATGTAAATAAACTCTTGTACGGTGCTGTTTACAAATCTAAAGCAAGGACTTGTTTAATGTAAATAAATGGTAAATCAAAATGTTCAGGTAATGTCATTGGTTAATCTGAGTCCATTTACTTGGTGCGTAGAATCGTGGAGTAGACTTTCCGTGCTCTCCCGCCCGGCGTAGAACCTCAGCCGAATCTGCACCACCGTCTCCCACTCGATGGAACTGGTAGTAAATCTTTGTCTTCCGTTGTTCTGGCAGATGTGGTATGACGTAGGGGTGGGACTGGGCCAGGAACGGTGCTATTACTGCTTTTCTGGCCCAGTGGGCTTCTGTCATCTTTGTGGGGAACCGTGGGCGCGGAATCCAGTCAAATGACACCACTCCATTGTCACATATCTGTCAAAGTAGAGAAACGATTGAATGTTGACATTGACATACTGGGTGATACTGATTTAGTGTCAGACTGCGCGTCTACGCTTTCTGCTAAACATAAAAATTTAATCATGTTATGCACATTTACAAGGGAATAGGAAATGGCAGACTTCACCCCTTGCCCAATTAAGTGCCAAGAACAAAAAATTCAGCTTTGGTTGATATACGATTGAGAATACTAACTTCATCACAATATTTTAGAACATGCAGCATCATGCTTGTATATTTAGAAAAAAACGGACTATACGTCTTACATATATGTAGTGATGACGTCGACTGAAGAATCTCAGTCCCTCTATCGGTAGCTCCTCCCGCACACAGTGTTTCCCTTGGTGGATCTTCCCACCTTCCCCTCCATACGGGTACAGATCGTCATCTACATGGAACAGACGTTACGACAAGGTTTTGATTTGATAAGTTACAAACGAAACCACTTAATATCAAGGAAATTAAAAATGTACAATATCCATGACTTTAAAATTTCTTCCTGTGGATACTCAGACTAGGTGAAGACTATAGATGTTAGTTCGAATGGAGTCATCAACTAAAGGAGAAACGATAGACTTGAAGTACGTGTATTTGAATCATTGTGCCGTTATGAACACATAGACATAGAAATGTCATAAAGTGCATTGCGAAGCAACGAAAAGTTCACATTACACAAAATTTAATTTAATACTCCTTCCATCGGTCAAGTTGCTATTACTAAATGCTATGGTTGCCAGTAAGGAGACGTCAGAAGATATTTGATACCTCTACAGTCGTTGCCATTTACAAGATGGTGACGACGTCTGCACGAACATGTGAATGATCCCTCCGTGTTCGTGCAGTAATGACAGTCTGGGAGTGACTGGCATTCATTCACATCTGTAACATAGCAAACCTCAGTATCAGATCAGTAAAAAAACACAGCAGTGTTTGAATCGGCCATCATACCGTTTGGTTGAAGCTGGAAAAGCCAGTCACCATGCAGCATGTTGGCAGAGCGTTCTGCGCCTGTGCCAATCCCGTAAAGTATTGTATATAGCACTTTGGTAGAATATCTCATTTAAGGTCATTATATAATAATATAAATATAAAGATGACATTCTGTCTATAGTTTTCAAACCACGTTGTGATGGGAAAGATAATATCTGCAGCAGGCAAAATTCTGTTGCAACGTTGATAGAACCTTGTATTCCTACCGACACAGTTCGATGTCCCTGATAGCTGGTAACCATGGCGACAGGTACATCTGTAACTCCCCTCAGTGTTTACACAGTTGTGCTGACAGCCTCCATTGTCACTGCTGCACTCATTAATGTCTGCAACAAGGGTATATAAAGGTATTCTGATTAACATCTCATATACACACATAAAACTGAAACTTCTTAAACCATGGGAATATGTTGCTCTACAAAGTAACTGTGTCTAATCATGATATTTACTTAAGGGACAAAATTAAACACTTCAGATGAAGTATATCATCTGGTAGAGCACATGAGAAGTATGCTTTCGAAATTCATCTATTCCTTAATTTTTCGAGCATACACCTCACAAGGCACTGCATTCAATCTTTAGAACTTGTACCACGATTACCTTTAACTTTGAGAATTAAAGTTTGATAATTTGACAATGATGAAGATACTTTACTTTTCAAACTACTGTGCTACAGGGCTTATCATGCTTTAGATGATGTTGTATATTTCTGTTACCTGTGCAGTCGCTTGTGCCCGCTAGTTGATACCCAGTCCTACAAGAACAGTGGAAACTTCCCTCTGTGTTTAGACATACATGATGACAGCCACCGTTATTGGAAGAACATTCATCGATGTCTGAAAAAAAACACAAAACATTGCAAGTTAACATATATGTACGATGTACATGTATTACCTTCCAATCCACTGTTGAAAAATCATGTCGGAAAAATTCGCCACCAACGTTGGTCATAAATGTTAACAACTTTTGCAGGAATATGCTGATAAAAGACTTTAAGACAGGCTCCCTACATGACCTTACCATAGCAGCTTCGGTCGGCTTGTTGATATCCAGTTCTGCAGGTACAACTGTAACTCCCCTCCGTGTTGAGACAGTTGTGTTGGCAGCCACCGTTTCCAACCAGACACTCGTTTATGTCTGCAATATACACAGCAAACATCCATATTGAGAGCCATTATCTATCAAATGTACTACTATAGTATTTAGGGACAATGTGTCTTCAAAAGGCAGTTCTCAACTTCATAAGGTCATGGTTAATGGTAAGCGATTGACAGGAGGAAGCACTTCTAGGTTTGTCTGATCAAGCGTACATTAAGTGAATGTAAAAGCATGCAGTGCCCATAATACAATCACATCACACCATGGAGCAAATTGTATCTATATGTATACACCATCTTCAGAAACCCTGGTATCATCAACAGCAGACGGAAAATCCTCGACTTGGAGGAGTGCGAAAAGAACACAGTTTACGAGATACAGTGACCGGGGCCCTTTTTATGGAAATAGTCAAGGAGAGAACCTTCCAAAGCCAAATGCATACCAATTAGACCAAACCTTCAGCAATGCATATATCTACCTTCACAATTGTGTCCCTGTGAGAGCAGGTATCCGTCACGACATGTGCAGTAGTAGCTGCCGGCAGTGTTCACACAGTCATGCTGGCAGCCTCCGTTATTTGTCAGACATTCATTGACATCTGAAGTAATAAAAGTAGTGGTAGTTAGTTATTCTTAATGATACTTTGAACAATTCTTATGCGGATCAGTTGCACAAAGAGCATGTATTGAAATATGAATGGATTCTTCGTCTGCCGTGTATCAAGTAAATGACACGTATAGCACGTAAATAGCACATGTGTAAGCCTTACCTGTGTCACAGCTGATTCTTGTGTACCCAGTGAAGCAGCTGCATTGTTCAGGTGCCGTGCAAGTTCCATGAACACAGCCGCTGCTGCAGATGGCTGAAATAATATACAAAACTATCATATCCCTGAATTTTGCATCTGGGAAGCTAGAGCCCTAGCCAGGACAATGAGAGATTGTGTAACAGTTAAGGATGAAATCTAAAAGCAGAACGAACAGAATTCGTTTATGAGATCGATAGTTCTACATGGGATGAATCAGTCATGTACTCTCTGGACATACCTGTATTGCAGCTGGATCCAGTATAACCAGGGTCGCAGTCACATTGGCTTTGTGAAACCCATGTACCATTCACACACCCACTGTTTTCTCTTGCTGCAACAGAAATGCAAATTGAAAATGAGAAGTGCCTTTTCCCTAAAATTTCAATCATTGAACGTTGCATGTCAATCAATACCAAAATATACATCGATGAAGCTTAGACATCCAGGTAATGAGACATGCAAGAAAACAGTTACTCAAGCACCTGGACAGATAGTTGTTGGCATAACAGTTTTCTTGTGAATAGCATATTACAACTACCATTCCCCCTAAAAGTCATACAGTCTTAGTGTCCATTTGATTACTCTTTTTAAATTGTTGCTTGTTTGTTTGTTTGTTTGTTTTGTTTCTATGTTTCTAGAGGAGCCGGCCTAGTAGAGGAACTCTATGTTCCTGTTGCCGACTCCTCTCAGAATTTTCTGTAAAGTTGAATAAATAAAATAAAATAAAATAAATAAACAAAACATGCACAACAAACGTCGACTCACGGATGCATGTTGTCCCTCCGAACCCTGCGAGCTGATAGGCCGGCCTACATGCACAGTGAAAACTCCCCACAGTGTTCACACAGATCTGATCACAGCCTCCGTTGCTTTCAGAACACTCGTTGATGTCTGAAAATCAAAATACACAATCAACAGATGGTATGAGCAAGCATGTGATAGACCGTTCCTGAGAACGTTGTGTCTGAATTATACAAAATCAGCTCTATAACCATGGGCTGTGTCTATCGAACCACACTTCAGCACCAAGGACAGGGCCATTATACAGACCCATCCCATACCCATAGGATTTTCATACGTCATGTAATGTATGGCTCTTAACTGCTAAAATTACAAGAATGGACAAGATGGGCATTTTGCTTCCGCACTACTTACCTATACAGTTCCGAGATCCTGAGAGCTGATACCCGGTGTTACAGGAGCATTCGTGCCCTCCGTCTGTGTTTGTACACGTGTGTTGGCAGCCGCCATTACCACTGGAGCATTCGTCTATGTCTGATGCAGAAAATGTCGTATCGTGGGTTATCACATTGAATACAAACAATATAATTCTACAGTGTGTTGTCAAATAATTGGTATTCTGAAGTAACGTGTTGTTGAAAATTGTATTTCTGATGATAAACAAATTACCAGGAAGAATCCCGGCCAGATTTGGCATTGGTACCGAAAATGCTTTCTTTTTCAAAAATAAGCTTTCGATCAATCTCTTCCTTAATTGCAATATATAATGTCTTGAAATTAAAGTATTCGTATACCAACCATGACAGTTATGAGATCCGGAGAGCTGGTATCCAGTCGTACAGCTGCAGTAGTAACTGCCGTCCGTGTTGGTACAGTCATGGTCACAACCGCCATTGTTGGTAGAACATTCGTTTATATCTATGTATAATAACATTGGTAGAAAATATCAATGCAGGGTCACGATGTGCCCATACCAGGTAGCAAGGGGCAAGAGCAGTGAGTGAGATATTCTACTTCAGTTCTACTTAACTGCAAATACACTTAAGGCTGTTTCTTCAGTAAACAATTTCCCTTTCCAATCATTCATTGCTAAAAATTTACATGTAAAACTAACAATTCTACATTAAGATTTACTATTGAAATAACAACTGTAGATACGACTCCATCAAGCTGGTGTTAGATGGTGCTAGATGGAGCCCGTTCTACAAGAAGAAAGTTGAACGTTAACTGCACTTGAATGTTGTGCTATCATCATTCAGCACCAAGGACAGTGCCATTCTCTGCTAATTTTATATGCAAACTAATCCTCTCTCGCCAGGAGTCGCTATTGATCCATATTATTAAGCTTTGTATTATTATATCGTGTTCATATTTCCTCACCTTGAATTATCCTTTGTTTACGTTCCTATCAAACAAGAGGTTATGCAATGTCAAGATCACATACTAGTACTTAAGACTCTGGTTTCCTTCGTACTGAAATTCTAACTTGATCTTACCAACACATTCCGTGGTTCCTGACAGCTGATATCCGACTCTACATGAGCACTGGAAACTGCCAACAGTGTTGGCACATGTGTGCTGACATCCTCCGTTATTGGTGGAACACTCGTTGATGTCTGTAGGATACAGGAAAAGGCCTAGGTCAGATAATTGCTTTCAGTCCTTCCACCTTCCCACTGCGTCTTGCAACTTTCGAGCTCTCCAAGCATTCAGAGTTTCCTTTCTGCAGATAACACCTGGTTAAAATTATGACGTGTTCAAACTTTAGTATACCTACCAGTGTCATTGGCAAAGGTTCTGTGATGATATGGGCCACTTTAAATTTAGTACTCCAGCAACAACTACTAGTACTAGTATCCAAAAAAAAGAAAGATTTTCTCCACCCTTTCTTTACCTATTCTGTATTGCTTTACCTGCACAGTTGGTGGATCCAGACAGAGCAAACCCAGGCCGACAAGTGCAGCGATGCCCTCCCGGAGTGTTGACACAGGTATGCTGGCAGCCGCCATTGTTGTCTGAACACTCGTCCAGATCTAAGCGAAAGAAGGATTTTATGTCAGTTTCATTTCTTCACGTCTATGACAAGAAACGTTGCGCAGGATTTGTTTTGCCCATACTGTCAACACTTAATTATTTCTTCACAAAAAGTAAGATTTGCCAATGATATCAAACACATGCCTCACTTACAATTGCATCTTTCCTTGCCAAATTAGAACTAGAATGAAAGTCTTGAGGAAGCGATTTCATACATGTTCAAAATGTTACTATGTGTGCGTTAATGAGGAAAAGGTGATGATATAGGTTTGATGGAAAACGAGATGGTCAATCAAAGTGTACTAGTTAGCCATGATTTAAACACATCATACAGTGTTGCAATTCCTAGCCTTCCAACCAGTGAAGGTAATTCATAATGTACATGTGGTTCTGACCTATGCATGTGTGTGTCCCGGAGAGAAGATACCCAGTCCGGCAGGTACAATGATAACTGCCCTGCGTGTTCACACAGGTGTGGTCACATCCCCCGTTACCGCTAGAGCACTCGTTCACATCTGAAATCATTATACAATGTAATTAACAAGTCCATTTAGAAATGCCTAGAATAAAAAGCAAACACAAAAATAACATTTCCTTAGTTTTGTAACTATAGAATAGGTACATACACGTGAACCAAAGTCTCGAACAAAAAGCTGCTTTTCCAAAAACGTTGCTCGGTACCTAAACACAATCTATGTATTTCCATTTCTTAAATTGACTCACCTGGATGTCAACGTATTACATATACCTTTGTACGAAGGTACATGTAGTATTGTTTTATGGTGTGTTTGTGTGTCTTTGTTTGCATTTTCGACCTACATGTATACTATTGCCAGCACAAGTCAAGAAGCTATGAATGGATTTTTTAACTAGATAGAAATATTAGCGGTTGCTAATATAGACAGGTTCGCAATGTAGTGTATTAAGCTAAATCGGCTACTAGTATTTAAGGTCTCATACGCCAATTTCGCTGTCCCATAGACTTACACCTTGAAATACGTAACTATTTTGGCTGGAATCCAATTAAAAAAAACATAAATCAAGAGTTTTTTTTATTTCTATAGCAAGCACACATATGTAAGGCAGTACATTGATTTGGCCATACCAAGGCCACAGCTTCAAGGCCACATACTCCTGTTTACCTGAGGGAGTATCGGTACGCTGCCGCCTGAGCTGTGTGTCCTTGAAATTGCTCAGACTGCCAACTTTGGCCTGAGGAAAGGGAAATGAGGTCACGGAGAACAGAACAGATTCGGTGGCACTGCGTTTTCACTGTTTAAGACGGGAATACGAAGAGATACAGAAAATGTGCTGTGTGAGCCCTTTCAAGGGGCCCTGCAAGGGGGGTCCCGACAACGCTAAATTCTGAGAGCCGGCTACGTATTGCGCTGAATTCAAGAAGCCTCTCTACGCTCTACGCTAAATTCGAAAGATTACTAACACAGGAGTTCACTTTTAGTAACCTTTTGCAGGGTTCCTTCTCATCCTTTTTCTAATCACCACTCACCTTGTAAACAAGTCCCTTATCAAAAGAAAAAACACACCCCAAAACAAAATTCCACTTCTCTAAATAAGTGGTCTCATCTTTAGGACTACACATCCAAGAAAATACTGTTTTCTGAATTTAAAAAAAGAAGAAGAAAAAAACTTCTGAAGAAAGAAAATTATTAATATGCACATTTTGATTGGTTTCTAACCATGGTTTCTATCCCTCTGTTTGCCTAAAAATCGATAATGTGATTGTATCAATTTTAAACCCCCTAAAATTAGCTGTGTCCAGGGGAGGGAGTCTCCTCCTGGCTGTTATCACAACCAGTTTAAAAACTATTACAGTCTTATTGTCGGGAAATCCCAGCCTTTCTACAGGAACACAGTTCTCCCCTGCTAGCGTTATTGTATCATCCCCAACAACACGGCCTTCAACAGCGATCAGATAGCGCTCAAGGACAAACAGCTGCAACTATTCAACTTAAGCAGCAGAACGTCTAGAGGAAAATCCGTACAGTATAACGCCCTGCAAATTATGTTTGTGAAAACGTATTGAGAAGCATTTCATGAAGACGATCGACCCTGAATTTGTCGTAAACCTTATAAGTAAGTTTGTGGGTTTGCAGCACAAGTTCTACCCCGCTATTGTAAAATGTACAATCCCCACAGCAGTTGAATACTAGTATACATACGGTGAAAACGAAATGTGATAGCGCTTAGTCTAAGCCGCTTGTCTTTTAATTGACCTCAGATTAGACAGAGGTGAATTGTTATCAACCACACCGCTAACGTAGCGACCTGAGGTTAAGCCCAATGCGATGCCTGTCAGACACGTCTAGACGTAACTGCGCAAACCCTCCTTGATTAGTGGACTCTTCCATGATGTCAATGTCTTTGCATTGCAGCTATGTTGACCAAAACTATTGAGTATTTGGAACAACCTATTAAAAGCAAATAAAGGGTCCGTCAGCATTGTCAAAAGTTCATGAACTTTTCAAATTTGACCCGTAGGTTAATGCCAGGACCCTCAGAAATGGGCATTTAATTGGCAGGAAGCGAGTTAACGCACGATTTCTTGAAGGAAATGTCAATCAGACTTGCGGTGAATTTGAAATTATTCAATCTATTCGGACCAATCACGGTGGATATTTGGGAGCCCCGGGGATGAAAGTTTGTAATTAGCATGCCTTCCAGCCCCTGTCGTGTCAGTCTGACGTCAACCTGCCAGGGGCAGGACAGGCAGCAAATTGACTCCGGAATCCTCTCGACTAGTTATCCAGTCTTCGGCTTTCTCACGCCATGCATGCCGAAGACACAGCGCCGATGTGCCGGCTGAGGTCACCTTCTGTTGGCTCACAACGCCGGCTAGGCCGGGAAGGACTGCAAGGACAAGCAGGATTCCCTGGTCTCTCCGACAGCTAAGCTAACCATGGCGGACCTACAGAAGAAGACCATCAAACTGTGAGGCCGAGCTCCAGCGAGAGGTGGAGGCGCTAGAGCAGAAGTGGCAACAACTGCACTCGCCCTCGTCCCATCCCCCTTCCTCCAGAAGAGCTGGCGATACATGTGGAGGGAAACGCGCACTTTCTTGGCTTTCGCCCGTCATTCATGCATGAAGCGAGAGCTGGCCTGGATGCACAGATTCACCAGAGTTTGTCGGTCGACCTATGCACCAACCCCGATAAGAACATCGCTGGGAACGTGCGGTTCCTTCTGGGTCATCCAGCTTTGTTCGATCGCAATTCCAAGTGCAGAACTTAACGTTCTTCCTCAGTTCCATGACACAGTCCTCCTCTTAGCTGCAGGGTAAGTCAATTTTTCTTTTCATTCTTTGTGCTCTTTAGGGGGAAATAGTATTGGGTAGCCCCGGGATGTAGACAACATACAATGAAAATAAATATCAAACGCTAAATAATTGATGAAATGATGATATGGGTCGTGCGTTGCCAGACGAAAGCATAACCACATTCCTCTAGAGTGTTGCAAACACCAAACGCCCAACACTAGTACCTGATGCTTATAAGTCTACTTGACATAAAAGAGCGTCTCCGTGAACTTCGTTAAAGGCTGTCAGCTGCATGACCCGTACGTTCTTTCAGAGTCGACTTGATACCGTTTAGGAAAACCTCCAGTTGTATTGGGACTTCCCTAGTTCTGCCCGTGCTGCAAGATTACTAGCAGTTTTGGGGGAATATTCAATGTTTGTGCAAAATCTTAGATGTACTGATTCAATGAAAGACTCCCATATTTCAGACCCAGCATGGGTTTAGAATTTATTCTCTTTGAACGTGAACTTGTATGTATTAAAGCACTTTGTTGTTGTCCCTGCTTTACGTCAATTTTTTCCGCTAGACGTGGACTCTTGGTGTCATTCTTTGCTTGGCGTTTGGCTTGTTGAAGCCACTCTTATACTTGTGCTTTGCACATGTGTGTTTGGAAATGTCATTTACTCATCTCTCTCCTCAAACCTTGCCTAGCCTCTATGTTATCCTAGAACGCTCTGTACAGCATACTGATCATATCTGCTTGTAGGTCTCCTCGCATCCCAGCTAATGTGGCTTTGCTTCTTTGGTTATTACGTATGATTCATGGATGCTGGTGACCTCATTTAAGAGCGCAGTAATTAATGTGGTGGTTTGCGGTTTCTTTTACTTCTTTTACAGTTTTCTTTTGCTTGTTCAAAGTCTTTATATCTTTGAGTGCCTGTTGTCTTGGTCACACTGTGTCGGACTGGGTGTTTTGCTTTGTCTGCAGACAGCACTTTGCCTGGCAATATTGTCTGGGTAGAAATCCATTTTTTATTAATTCTTTAACTGACTCCGCCTTTTATG
>NW_017804032.1:60122-62060 GCF_001625305.1 Branchiostoma belcheri | reverse complement strand
ATCTCCATGCCATTTATCCCACCTACTGACCCTGTACTTGAGGACAATCTGTCGTCCCTAGCTTCGGCCTCCGACAAGATCCACAAGACCACCCTACTAATACCAAATCTCCATGCCATTTATCCCACCTACTGACCCTGTACTTGAGGACAATCTGTCGTCCCTAGCTTCGGCCTCCGACAAGATCCACAAGACCACCCCACTAATATCAAATCTCCATGCCATTTATCCCACCTACTGACCCTGTACTTGAGGACAATCTGTCGTCCCTAGCTTCGGCCTCCGACAAGATCCACAAGACCACCCTACTAATACCAAAGCCTCATCATCTCATCATCCAAAAAAAAACTTAGGTCCGCCATGTTTCCTTCCCGTCATGCTAAGAAAATTACATTGAACTTCAATTGCAAGTGCTAAACACAATCAGCGTATATTACGCCAAAGCCATCGCCTCTATACACTCCTGCCAAAATGAACGCACAACCAGGTAGGCTTTCAGTTACTGCTCTTTCCAAACATACCGCTAGGCGTCGTCCTTACACTGTGGCCCGGTGACAGGTCCCACAATGCACTTCACTCAACTTTGGCCTGCCCCACTGCATGACGGGAAACAAAATGGCGGCGCCCATAAAATCGAGGTAACGTAGAACAGGTTCCGCTATCGCGAACCTGTAATTATGACATTTAGTATGTTGATAGGTCTTTTGCTCAAGGGTCTCTGTACCGGTTTGCTATCCTGTACCAGGCTTCGGGAGGCGGATGGAAAGAGAAGAAATTGGCCAAATAGATTTTTTTTATTGAAATACCTTTATTGTACATTCATGCCACGACAGGCTTGGTACAGGTCAAGACTTAACAGACACATAACAAACGTATGTAGAAAAGTGGATGTATATAGAGAGGTAACATATGCCGGGGAGTTGGTCCGCTAGAGAGTACAGATTGAGTCTTGACTCGAGATTGACTCGGGTGCGGCAAACTGTACTCTCTAGCGGACCAACTCCCCCAACATATGTTATCTCTCTCTATTTGGCCAATTTACTTTCCAGCCGTCTCCCGAAGCCTGGTTTGCCTTGTTTGGACCTGAGTCGAGACTTACCCGTAGAACAGCACGTCCCGCTGTACCCTGGGTGACAGGAGCAGCGCGACCCTGCAGGCGTGCCGCCGTTGTGACAGAACCGGTTACAGGGCTGGGACTCGCTGCTGGGTCCGCTACACCCAGATCCTCCGTTGGCAGCGTGCTGGGCGATACTCCTGCAGGTGACAACGGCATCATTAGCCTCCCGATCGCGAGAAGAGTTCTAGTAGGACCAGGGGTGCCTAAGAATTCATCAGAATTTTACGGAATTCATACAATCCTTACTAGAAACATACGAAGTTTAAGGAATACATGCTATCCATTACGCGGAAACATACGATCCTTAATAATTTGGGGTCATTTGGTGACTTGCCGCAGCGATCACCAGTTCCACCGATTTCCAGCATCGCCCTGCTATTTGGTCTAAAATACAGGCTACTATGTCGTGAAAGAAGTCCGCATAAGTGCAGTCTGGGATTTAGCAGGGCAGGATAAGCCCTAAAACTTCTTTGAAACCAAGATATTGTAGGGAGAACATCGCTATAGTAGTCCGCCATCATCACCAAATTAGTAAGGATCGTATGTATTCCGCGTAATGGATCGTATGTATTCCGTAAAATTCGTATGTTTCTAGTAATTGATCGCATGCATTCCGTAAACTTCGTGTGTTTCTAGTAAGGATTCTATGTATTCCATAAACTTCGTATGTTTCCTAGTAAGGATCGTATGGATTTCGTAAAATTCTGATAAATTCTTTGACACCCCTGAGGACAGCGTTTCAGTCTCCCTGCACCCCAGTATTTGGATTGTACGACCGGCTGGACCAGCGGTTTCTTTTCTACCTTGTTCGGAGGGGGGGG
>NW_017804032.1:56398-59966 GCF_001625305.1 Branchiostoma belcheri | reverse complement strand
GGGTGGGTGGGTGGGTGGATGGATGGATGGATGGATGGAGATCTTCTCCACCGCGCGCCTCAGTACATTGTACTACTGAGAGATTAAGCGTCATGAACAAGTAAAGCTCACCTGGAATTCCCCGTGACCAGGTAAATAGGCCGGGGTTCCCCGCTGTTAGACTACGACATTATAAGCTTTTGTGAGGCCCGTAACATGAATCCACCAGCTTTGTGTATACATTTTGTAGTACCGCATGAGTCACCACGTACACGCACAATGCTGCTAAACTTGACATATCGTGGATTTATCCCATATCGTGAGGGGGTGGAAAATCTGGGGAAAAATTAAATAGCTCTTTGTTATATTCTCAAGTTCACCACGGCAAAATCTCCCGAAGTTTGTTGAACCCATAGGCATTGCATACTCTACTTCTGGATAAAATAGCTTGTAAGCGTCATTGATATGTCTAACGTTCATCAACGTTAGTTCATAAAAAGGGACCAGAGGCACAAGATTTCGCATTCCACTTTTTTTCACTCTAACAGATCTAATGTCTCGTGTATACCAAATTTTTTCTACTAAGTTAAACAAAGTTTATCTCGCGAATGAAACGTTCAGTGAATAGTAAGGCTTTACAAAAACCATAAATCCACAATTTTATTAACTTCAAACACCACTTTAAAACAACTTTAGAGCTCAGTAGTTTCTCTACACTCTCTAAATAGCCGATTTCAGGCTAAATCGTATTTTCTGTCCCGTTTAGTGCTCATGTCACATTACGTTCACTGTGAATTCTGTCCCACACTAGAATGTATCTAACCTGTATCTTGATTGAACACCGGAGCTCCCACACGGTGCAGAGCAGGAGGACCAGGCACCCCAGCCCCCCCAGCGGCAGTGGACAGGCGGCGGTGGTGCGCGGCGGCGGCGGCGCCGACCCCAAGCTTGCGACTCTTGGACAAGACAAACCACGACAGCGAACACGAACAGGACTCCTGCCCACCGCATCTTTACACCTGAACTTATTAGGAGTTCTGTCACGAATACTGGCTACATGGAATGTCCTTTCTATGCGCAAACGCCTCTGACTACTTTGGGTCAAGCCCGTGATTAATATAGTTAGGGATTTTTCATTTCCTTCTTCCTTGTCAGGGTTGTCAACAAGTACTCCCCTTGCGCTTTACCTGGAATCCCCCTCTATATATGGTTCTATTGTTCAATGTACTTAGACCCTGTATAGGGCCCCGTCAAGTGCTTTTGTTAGGATGTAATATTACACCACTTGACTCGGGGAACGCTGGCGTCGTATTACTGTTAACTTTGTTCAGACTGTTGTGGCACTCGCTACCTCCAGTGTCAGCGTTGCGCAAGACTCTCTCGTCTTATACTCCAAACACAGGTTTAGGCTTCGGCTCATTTTTGTATTTTTGACGTGGTTTTACGTTTTACGGGGCCCCGGGCTTTCTTTTAAAATTTTCGTACTGGTATCTTTTTCTACGCTAAATAAACGGCAACTGTCTGGCCAATTTGATAGTCTTGCAGCCACCAAAAGATCTGCCTATAGAGATAAGCCTTTTCTGTCAGTGCAGCGCCGTGTCTTAAGTTCATGATCACTCTACAGTCGCGCGTCACGTCAAAGGGCAGTAAAAAAAAGCCCGTCTGGCGAGTCTGCAAGGTTAAAAATGGCATTTTCGTCCAATGTGACATTGTAGATTTTCAGGGTAAACAACACCACAAATCACCAAAACGCATGAGAAAAGAAAACGATATATTTCATCCATACCATGGTATGGAGTGAAATACAACTATTAGTATTCATGCAGTACTAGTCAGTCATCTTCGCACGCCTAATCTCCGAGCAGATTCGGTGGGGCAATGGGACTTTATGGCGGCCAATGGATACAGGCGGCCAACATAAAGTCCCCTTGCCCCACCGAATCTGCTTGGAGATTATACTATAATCTGAGAAAACAGAATACAAGTTAAATCGCAAATCAAAGTTCCTCCAGCAATGTCGGATTGATCACACTTTAATAAAGTAGTCAGTACAGGTATCGAAGCAGAAAAAACCTTTGGATGCAAGATATAAAAAGTCAGGGTAGTTCTTTGCACTGACTAAACAATGTATGTTTTACGGTTTGGCCCTTAACGACTTTTTTGTCGTCATCATCCAACTTACATTATGTGTGAGCACAATGTATCTAACCTGTATCTTGATTGAACACCGGAGCTCCCACACGGTGCAGAGCAGGAGGACCAGGCACCCCAACCCCCCCAGCGGCAGTGGACAGGCGGCGGCGGTGCGCGGCGGCGGCGGCCACCGCCGAACCAGGCTTGCGAGTCTTGGGCAAGGTAAACAAGTAGAGCGAACACAAGGAGAAATCTTCCCCACAGCATCCTTTCGCACTGTTTCAAAGTTTCAGAACTGTTGCGAAAACCGAGTGGAAGTTGTGGCAGAAAAATCCTCTGAACGCTGCTGGCGCGACGTTTGATGAATCCTGCGTTTTGTTTATACTCTCTCCTTCCTTGTCAAGCTTGGCGTCAACTTTTATATACCAGCACTCCAGCGAAGGTTACCTGGAATTACTGGCCTGGTACAAAGAAATGTGGTTTTAACCCTGAGTTAACTAGAGTTCTACGAAGTGCCTTTGTAAAGCTGTAAGATGACACCGATTTAGATATGCCTTGATCATGTTTGTCGCAGTCAATAGCTTTGGGTAACAATAAGACCAAGTGCACACGTCTGGGTGCAACATGATCTCCTATACAAGCAACGTATACAGTCACAAGTGCAGTGTACCGTACATGGACACCTCATGTAGTAATGTATCTCTAGTCCCATGACATGTCTCAAACACGCACATCACTGCAAAAAGTCCAAACTTAAAGCACGCCTGAAAGCATCCGTAAAGGTGTCGTTTCTTTCTGGGCATGAAGCATGATTTTCACCGCCCAAAACTTCTCTCCCCGGCAAACTCCCTGGACGGCAAAACCGTCTGTCCGAGGCATAACTCGCGTCGACGTCGCTCCCCGAAAAAAAATTACGCCGCCGCCCCGCAAGCCTGCAAAGATTTGCACTACTGTGGTAAAGATCCATTCTGTTAACGGCTTATCGGGAGAAATGCGCTAGTGCCAAATCTGTGACTTGGTTTTTAATGGAACTTATAAAACGTGCTTATAGATATAACAGACAAATCGTTTGTCTATTTCTGCTTTTGTTCAAACGATTTGGGATATATACTGCAAATAGACACTTTTACTTGAATGTAGCGCCAGTTTTCAGGTTGTGTACAAAATACGCCCAAAATATATTTGTTTACTTCCGTCAGTCAGAACATTGAAGATGCTAAGAACAACGATTTGACATTGCATACAAGATATCAGCTAGAGAATAGCAAGAAGAACATATCTGACCTTGTCCTTGTGCGGGTTCCAGAGTTCCCGCATGAAGCCGAACAGGAGCTCCAAGTGTTCCAGATCCCCCACGCGCAGTGCCTGGGAGGTGTGTAGCGACGTCGCCGGCGGCGCCTACGCTGCTGACCACGGTCCTCCTACGCTGCTGACCACGGTCCTCCTACGAGTGCTG
>NW_017804032.1:55117-56378 GCF_001625305.1 Branchiostoma belcheri | reverse complement strand
ACAAGTGAGGATATACTCCCTCCTAACTATTCACAATGACGATTATACAATCTATATTAATTTTGCTAACTAACAAATAACTTAATTCTGTTACATAGGATGTCATTCATGAATTCTACTTGTTAAAATATGTGTTAAAATCTAGTACCTTACCTGAGAGATCCAGGTGATGCTTTCTGTTCACACTTTCAATTGCAGAGGTAGCGCAACATCTCTGAACACTGACGTTATAACACTGGCGATGTTGGCTTGGTGGACAACAATAGTGAAGTCTTAGTATTACCCGACCAGTACTAATATACTGCGTATCTATATAAAACTTCACATTCATATAACCTACTTACTAGTAACTAATGTCTATGGCTCTTTCCTTTTGTTTATAGTGCGCAACCAGTTTGGGTGTACCTTCATACATGTAATTATACACATTGTATCTGCAAATTCATATGTGCATTTCGGATAAAATAATTCCATCTCAACAAGTAAGTAGCCGTCGCAATTATTAACGTAGTTTCCAAACATAATGGGAATACCGGAATTGCTGAGATAAAGTTTAAGCGCCGTCAAATTATAAGACTTCGTTAGTACTACGCTTTCCTCAGTTCTGCTGATTTTTACTCGCCCTTCACCGCCTCGGAGTAGCTTGGAGCTGGTGCCGATGGAATAGCGCTATTCTGCTCAGGCGGCGGAGCGCTGTACTGCACCTGAGGGTACTGCTGTTGCTGTACAGGGTACGGGGGCTGCTGTCCGGGGGATGGCTATGCTGGGTACGGTTGCTGTCCGGGGGATGGCTGTACCGGGTATGGCTGCTGTCCGGGGGATGGCTGTACCGGGTACGGCTGCTGTCCGGGAGACGGCTGTCCCGGGTAGAGTTGCTGCTGTCCAGGGTACACCTGCTGTGCAGGCATCTGCTGTACCGGATAGGGCTTATGTCCAGGCTGCGGAGAAGGCTGTCCCGGGCCGGCTTTAGAAATCAGGAGAAAGTTAAGATATCGGGCGTTGAAAAAAAAATAACGCTCTAAGTTCTATGAATCAATGATATAGGAAAAGATCTCAGAATCTCTAGATCTTCCATTGCTATAGGGTTATGAGGACATTCATTTCCCCATAGAACTGAGCATCTCTAAGGCTCTATCAGGCTTCAGAAGCGGCTGGAAAGAGTAGAAATTGGTCACTTAGACAAATCACATGCCAGAGGAGCTGATCCGCTAAAGGAGCGGCAAACTGTACTCCTTTAGCGGGCCAGTTCCCCTGGCATGTT
>NW_017804032.1:53553-55097 GCF_001625305.1 Branchiostoma belcheri | reverse complement strand
TTCTGTATGTCGGCGCCATGGCCGACCATAAAAATAAGTCGACCGTGGGCTTCTCTCCGCTGGAGATGCGCCGCTAGCCCGACGCGCCGGAGCGGTCTCGCGCTCCACACTTTGCCGAGCCGCCTTGGGGTTCTCTCCCAGGCAGATCACTAAAGTGACCAGCAAGAGAACGCTCATCCACCGCACCCTGTTCCTGTACGATACACAAGGAAAACGTCACCAATCTTTTTCATCATAACATATTTAAGGATCTGTATGTCTTGCTATGGTAAAAAAAAAACTAAGAAAACAGGCAAATACAATTTGGTTGATCAGATTCATAAACTAAGAACATGTACATACCTTGTGTCTACGCTCATTTTTACGCCAACCTCGCGGTGCAAATGGGACACCTCCTCTTGCGACGCTCTAAGTTAATAAATGGTCTCACTTCCCTGTTTACGTTTGTCCAAATGTTTCTTCAATCCTCCCTGAGGGCAAGTGTGTAACCTGCTGATGAACTTTGCACAATATATGCGGCGTCAGGTTTTACCGAAGCGAATTACTGAGGGTGTGTAGTATACGTGCTTTGAATGTCAACGTCCCACCGCCCCTCCCCCCAACAATCGTAGAGGACCTGTATAGGAGGCTATACCAATAGACCGTTGTCTTCAAATCGAAAAAGGTCGACACCACAACACACCAGCCACTCAGAGACTGTGTCCCACATGTAATGAGAATATTGAAGATGAATTTCACTTTGTTATGACATGTCCCACCTATAGAAAAGAAAGAGATTCATTGTTACAGACTATTACCACTAAGACAAAGTTCACCCAATCTGGTACACAGTACGATACATTCCATGAATTGTTGTCATGTCCTACTACCATATCTGCTTACGTAGGTCAATTTCTGTACACCTTATTTCATAAGCGAGACCAAATCATCAATTCATGAACATATTGTGACTCATATAATGTATAGATAGTAGTTTGTAGTAAGAAATGTAATAAGATAGTATAGTTTTGTAGTATCGTTGTATTAATGCCCCACATTGTACCATGTACGATTGGTAATAGAGTTCATCATCATCATCATATACAAATGGAAATACTTGACGGACATGCAGCCACTCTCTCATTGGTCGAACCGATAATTGACCTTCTCTCATTGGTTGAACTTCAAATTGTAATGGACTTTCGGGATCGGTCTATTGCATACGGTGTAGCTGTCACTCCATCGAGTTAACTTTTTAAAAAAAAGAAAGGGAAGGGGATGGGACCCGCCCCGTCATTTTTTTAAACGCTACCTTGACCAGGGAAGAAGATAGCACACATTGGCCACTTAAACTAGAAATTGCTCTGTCTACCTACACCAGAACGACATCATGAAATGAATGTTTAGTAGCCAGTTGACACAGGAATGGAAATCTTTGCATGATGAAAGTTTGGAAGTTTATTTTAAGTCTTCGTTAGGGTACAAATTGAAGATATCTTTCTTGTTACGTTGCACACACGCGTGCACATACAAAATACACATTTGGCACAAGACAAAGAGCTTAT
>NW_017804032.1:0-53533 GCF_001625305.1 Branchiostoma belcheri | reverse complement strand
CGGAGAAGGCTGTCCCGGGCCGGACTTTAGAAATCAGGAGAAAGTTAAGATATCGGGACGTTGAAAAAAAAATAACGCTCTAAGTTCTATGAATCAATGATATAGGAAAAGATCTCAGAATCTCTAGATCTTCCATTGCTATAGGGTTATGAGGACATTCATTTCCCCATAGAACTGAGCATCTCTAAGGCTCTATCAGGCTTCAGAAGCGGCTGGAAAGAGTAGAAATTGGTCACTTAGACAAATCACATGCCAGAGGAGCTGATCCGCTAAAGGAGCGGCAAACTGTACTCCTTTAGCGGGCCAGTTCCCCTGGCATGTTATCTGTCTATGTGTCTAATTTCTACCCTTTTCAAGTCCATCAAACAGCCGTACAAGTAAAGTGTCCTTCACACGTACCTCCTCCCTGCACGATGATGACCTGCTGCCCGTCTGCCCTGTACACGGCCCCCTGGACGTGGTGAGAGACAGCAATGGTAAGAGACAGCAATATCTGCTTTGCGTATCAACTGCTTAAACACCACATATTACTCTCCAAGCAAAGGTGATCGTAAACTCTCAGCGTCTCTGTACAGGGTTACAGCGTCCAATACCGACTGCCCTAGCACCCGCCCCACCGCCTGACAAAATGTACGGTTTTACCTTTACCTGAAATAATCACGTAACAGTCACTAACTCACCTGGGTGTCATCTCGGGGGGCACAACAGGTCCCACAGCAGCTCATGATGGACACGGCCAGTGCAAAAGCGACCTCTAGCAGTCCGATAACGATCAGCACGGCATGCACCGCATACGCTGGTGTGCAGTCCATGTCTCTCAAGCTTCCACGCTTTAAGTTCCTGTCATGGCAGTGAACGTTGGTCGTGAAGTATAATTAATTGGTTTAAATTTACGTTCATGAAACCAAAATGTCACTGATTTGCGGAACCCCAGGAAACAAACAGAGTATTATCAAAACTAATAGAACAGCAAAAACACTCTTCACTGAACCATGATGCTTACCAGTAGTAAGAAGGGCTCTGGCGAAAGTACTCACACTGAGCTCCATCTATGAAGACGCCAATAACGGCCAGGATCCACACACATGTGGCGGCCATGGTGGCGAAAATACTCAGAACTAGAACGGCAACCATCTGTGGAGGAACAAACGGACGTCAACATCTGATGAACGTAGATTTGGAGCGTACCTGCTTCAGAGTTCAGCCAGCCCCTCCCATTACATTATGATAACAATGCTGATTTGGGAAAATGCTTTTAAGTGCTTCTTTATCTCTTCACTAACTGCTTTTGATTCCACCCACTTGTTCAGTTGTTGGCCATTATAATTCGTGAACAATGACTGTCTGAGGTTGATAAATATAAAGGGATCTTCACACCAGAACTTACTTTGCCTTTTTTGTCAGGATTCTGTCCGCTACAGATTGCAAGACCACCAGTTACTATAACCTGTGGGAGGAAACGGATTTAAATGTTAACATTGTTGTATGTCCAGGAAAACTATCGCATTCTTTTTCCTTAAAAGGTTAGTTTAGAAATAAGAACGACTTCAAAGGAGTCGAAGATGAAGAAAAGAACTTACGAAAACGCAAAAAAAAAGTTAAAAACAGTTACTCAAGCAACTGGATGGGGTTTTGGAAACGGTCAGACGTTTCAGGTAGCATCCACTACCCTTCGTCAGTGACACAATGGCGACACTAAGAGACTGCAGGAGAAATGGAGGTTTATAAGTACGAACTATTGATTGATATGCAAATAAGTGAAGGCAAATTCAAACTTACGAAAACGCCTCCCCAGATCGGTGCATTGATCAAGGTGATGGGGGCGAACCAGTACTGAGCGTACAGGACGTCCAGGACCACGGCCAGGACGGCACCCACGACGCCGAGCACGATCAGGCCCCAGCCGAGGCAGTGGACACATCCGCCGCGGAACCGGCAACAGCCCCCAGACTCCCCGCAGCACATGATCACTCGGGTCAGGTCTTGTCTCTCTCAAGGATGCTAGATGGAAAGCAAACTTACAAAATCGTAAGGGAAAATTACATTAAAACCACCGGTAACCATGGTGACCACCGTCACTAGGTGTCTCCTGCAGGTATTTGTTTCGAAGGGAAGAAGAAGAGGAAGAAGAAATTGACCTAAAACAACGTTTTACTTCTGCGAAGGTAAGCGTAAAAACACGCATAAAACACTAACCCAGACCTAGCCTGGATGCCAGACTCACTAGAACACTAGGTGCAAAGTTTTATCTGGCAGCCATTCCAGACCCTACATGTACATATGCTTAATCATACTGAAGCCTTCACACAGTGTGAAGGCTTCAGTATGATTCCTATTCTCGTATAATGTGTACGATACCCAGTCACAGTGATGAATTTAACGTACTGTCCCTAAATCTATCCATCTATGCCGCTTGACCACAACAGGTAATCTCCAAGCAGATGGGGTGAGGGGTGGGGCTCCTGGAATTCGGAACCATTGGCTGCCGTGTACGTATGTTGGATACTGTGTGGCCAATTTGAAGCTGTCTTGCCCATTTGATACTGTATTGCAGCCACCCAAATATCTGTTTGGAGATTAACAACAGGCTTTATTTATTTATAATTGGGCGATTCCAAAGCGGAACGATTCCATTTGTACACAATAGGTACATTTGCGTTTGTACCATCTCTACCGTAGTGCGAAATGTGTGCCTTTGTAAAATAAGGTTATGGGGGGAAATACTTGGTTTCCGCACGTTCACGAAATGCTTGCTTGCTAATTTCAGAATGAATTTACCCTTACAAGACTTATAAATGCGACTACCTGGGTCACATCAGCCCATATGTGTCAACCTGGATGTCAGAATGTTTCCAGGGCAGGCCAGCTCCTCGGATTCCAGGGCGGCCGGCCGGCATATGCCTCCAATGAAATAATATACCTAAACATGTACACTAAAGCCATGTGTAAAAATTTTCAAAGGCATATTTGGTCCTACTACTACTAGCCGGACAATTCACAGGATGTAATTTGAAAAAAAAATCAATAGATGGAGGAGCAAATGGCACCATGCACATCAGACATTTTTTAGGTCACGGGGAAAAGTAAATAATATTACGGCATTCAACTTGCATTGATGTTAGGTTAGCATCAATTTCCAAGCAGATGTAGTCTTGCTAGTCCACGTTTTCAAAAATGCTCCCAAACACGCGTAACTGAGCTGCACCATACATCTGCTTGAACTCGAGGATTCAGTGCCGAGGACCCCCATCGATGGATGTGGTTTGCCCCTGAGGAGGCAACCAGCCACACGCCTCCATTTTGTCCGGGGTCGCATATCCTTTCTCCACGAAGGTATTTTACACTATTGAGCTGAGACCAATGTTGGTGCACAACATGGCATCTCCATCAGATTCAACAGTGACACAACAAACACATGTACAATACACGTGCACGGCTATTATAAATACAGCATGCATTGCCGTTAGGTCAGACTTATCAAGCAGATGTACGGTTGGCTCTGGGTGTTTGACGCGTGGATTGAGGCAGGCATCCTATTAATTTTTCTAGTGTCCCGCGTTGAAAATGCCTAAAATGTGCGTATAACACTGACATGAACCCTACATCTGCTTGTAGCTTACAATACTCAATATAGCTGCGTAGCTGCATTAGCTTTCTACAAAGGCGTGGCACGTCCTGAAATTATACAGACCAAAGAGCTAACCTACAGCGTAAAATGAATTTCCTTGCTGCCATGCCAACTCAGCAACCACAAGAAAAACAAAAGGAAATCTATTATTTAGCATCAGTCGTTAAAGAATCCATACCTAAGTCGAGATGTTCCCAGTCTCCCGATCAGAAATTTCGTTTTGGGTCGGTCGTGGTAAACAACACACGCGCGTCAGATTGGACGCGGGGACGGATCGTTATGTATCAGCATTGGTTGTATATGTCATATACATGCAGCGTGCATGTGCGAGAAACAGCATAATGTTGATAAACAGTACTCTCCAAGCAGAGGTTGAATGGGAAGATTGTGACCTTTTTCTATGCCCCGTTTTTTTCTGACAGCCGGCCCAATTGGATACTGTCGGCCGGCTGGATACTGTGCGCGTGTTCCTATGCGATGCACAAGGAAAATGTCACCAATATTTTTCATCATGACATATCTGTATGTCTTGCTATGGTAAAAAAAACTAAGAAAACAGGCATATACAATTAGGTTGATCAGATTTATAAACCAAGAACATGTACCTACCTTGTGTCTACGCTCATTTTTACGCCAACCTCGCGGTGCAAATGAGACTCTTCCTCTTGCGACGCTCTAAATTAATAAATGGTCTCACTTCCTTGTTTACGTTTGTCCAAATGTTTCTCCAATCCTCCCTGAGGGCTTTTTGGCAAGTGTAACCTGCTGATGAACTTGTTCTGTTATGAGTAACAGGATTCAAAACAAGGTCTTTTTGTTTCTTTGCACTATATATGCGGCGTCAGGTTTTACTGAAGCGAAAGTGTATAGTACGTGCCTTGAATGTCAACGTTCCCCCACCCCTCCCCCCAACAGAGGCCCTGCATACATGTAGGAGGCTAGCAATAGACCGATCCTGAAGCCCCGCCCACCTCCTTCAAAACATAGAAATGGAAATATTTGACGGACAAGCAGCCATTCTCTCATTGGTACCGGTCGAACCGCTAATTGATTGAACTTAAAATTGTGATGGACTTTCGGGGTCGGTCTATTTTATACGGTGTAGCTGTCACTCCATCGAGTAAGCTTTCAAAAAAGAATGAACTTTGAAAGTTTATTTCGAGTCTTCCTTAGTGCAAAAATTGAAGACGTCTTTCTTGTTACATGATTGCACACAAGCGTGCACACACGAAATACACATTTGGCACAAGACAAGACAAGAGCTTATTCTAACGAATTATTGAAAACATCGATATCTATAGTCCTGTACCTGTCACAACGTTACTGAATCCATGCAATGAATACAATGAAACACATGCAAGTGAGGATATACTCCCTCCTAACTATATTCACAATGACGATTATACAATTTATCTTAATTTTCCTAACTAACAAATAACTTATTTCTGTTACATAGAAAGTCATTCAGAAAATTCTACTTGTTAAAATCTAGTTCCTTACCTAAGAAAATGACGTGATGCCTTCTGGCGACACCTTCAGTTGTTGAGGTAGCGCTACATGTCTGAACACTTATAACACTGGCGATGTTGGTGGATAACAATAGTGAAGTCATAAATACACTGTGTGTCTACAAATAACTTAATATCCATATAATGTACTTAATATATACACAATGTCTATGGCTCTTTCCTTTTGATTTTGGTGCGTAACCAGCTTGGATGTTCCTTAATAATTAGAAACATTCCATCTGTAAATTCATAAGTGTATTTCGGGTAAAAGTAATTCCATCTCAACAAGTAAGTAGTTGTCGCGTTTATAAAGATATAACGTAGTTTCCATACATGATGGGAATACCTGAATTGCTGACAGAAAGTTTAACAAGGCTGAGGCAATAAAAATCATTGCCAAGGCGACGACTGAATGATATATATTATTTCATGTGGAGCTAGCAATCTACATTACAATTATCAGAAAAACATATTTCCCTATGTTATAAAGACATGCACGTAGTGAAATTTACAGGATGGGTGGAGGAGATGTGGGGCAATATACCAAATACACGTATAGGAGGAATCAGCTGTTCTTCCCCAGCAATATAGATTTTATGATGACATACTTACTTACTTTACTTTGGTCGAGTTCCCGCTAGAACCAAACTGAAAACCATCCTCCACATTACTCTATCCTCCACCAGAGACTGGATTTTATGTCTGGTCTGAAGTTGTTACTCCTTTGACTTTTTTTTACCTTTTGTGGGTTCCAAAAGGACGGATAATTTCTTTTCTCTCTGTGACCTGTTTGAATATGGTCTTTGGCCAAAGACAGCTGTGCTCTCTGTCCATGGTGTGGGGAGAAGACGGATGACCACTAATTAATCATGCCAGGCATCTGGATGGGTGGCACGTGGGGACCCGGTGTAAGTTACCTGCTTGATGCAAAAACCACATGGCCGAAGGTTTCCTCCAAACCAATTCCCTGGGGAACGCATTCGTGTAATTTTTGAAATTCTTTCAAAGCGATCGTAGTACTTACACAAATGCCTCCGCCCCAAAGGCGTCGCCAAAAAAACGCCAAATCATAGACTTCGTTAGTACTCGAAAGAATAACTACGCTTTTCTCTGTTTTGCTGATTTCTACTCGCCCTTAACCGCCTCGGAGTAGCTGGGAGCGGGCGCCGATGGAATAGCGCTATTCTGCTCTGGCTGAGGAGCGCTATACTGCATCTGGGGGTACGGCTGTTGCTGTACGGGATACGGGGGCTGCTGTCCGGGGGATGGCTGTACCGGGTACGGCTGCTGTCCGGCGGCCGGCTGTACCGGGTACGGCTGCTGTCCGGGGGATGGCTGTACCGGGTACGGCTGCTGTCCGGGAGACGGCTGTCCCGGGTAGAGTTGCTGCTGCCCAGGGTACAGCTGTTGCTGTGCAGGCATCTGCTGTACCGGATAGGGCTTATGTCCAGGCTGCGGAGAAGGCTGTCCCGGGCCGGCTTTAGAAATCAGGACAAAGTTTAGATATCGGGCGTTGAAAACACTAAGGTGGCAAAAAGTTGGTTGGATTACTAGTATATATTTTTGAAAGTTCATCTTCCTAAAAAATCAATGATGTAGGGAAAGATTTCAGTGTCCGTAGATTTTCCATTGCTATAAGGTTATGGGAACATTCATTTTTCTCATTGAACTGAGCATCTCTATAGCTCTATCAGGCTTCAGAAAAGGCTGGAAAGAGTAGAAATTGGCCACATACACAGATAACATACCAGGGGAGTTGATTTGCTAAAGGAGCGGGCCAGCTCCCCTGGCATGTTATTCATCTCGTTGTGTCTAATTTCTACCCTTTCCAATCTCTTTTGAAGTCTGGTAGAGGCTATATCACCTCCTCGTCCTAGTGTCTATCAAACAGCCGTACAAGTCAAGTGTCCTTCACACGTACCTCCTCCCTGTACGATGATGACCTGCTGCCCGTCTGCCCTGTACACGGCCCCCTGGACGTGGTGAGAGACAGCAATGGTGAGAGACAGCAATATCTGCTTTGCGTATCAACTGCTTAAACACCATAAATTACTCTCCAAGCAAAGCTGATCGTCAACTCTCAGCCTCGCTGTACAGTGTTACAGCGTCCAATACCGACTGCCCTAGCACCCGCCCCACCGCCTGACAAAATGTACGGTTTTACCTTTACCTGAAATAATCACGTAACAGTCACTAACTCACCTGGGTGTCATCTCGGGGGGCACAACAGGTTCCACAGCAACTCATGATGGACACGGCCAGTGCAAAAGCGACTTCTAGCAGCCCGATAACGATCAACACGGCATGCACCGCGTACGCTGGTGTGCAGTCCATGTCTCTCCAGCTGCCAGGCTCCACGCTCCAGAGGCTATCATGGCTGTGAACGTTGGGCGTCTAATTAATTGGTTTACCTTCATGAAATAAAAATGTACAGGTTCGCGTGCGAGCCCCAGGAAACAACATAGTATAATACTATTATAAAAAATAACAGAAAAGCTAAAAGCACTCTTCACTGAAACAAGGCTGCAACCATGCTTACCTGTAATACCAAGCGTCCCACCACCGATCTGGGCCCATGCGAAAGTATTCACACTGAGGTCCGTCTATGAAGACGCCAATAACGGCCAGGATCCACACACATGTGGCGGCCATGGTGGCGAAAATACTCAGAACTAGAACGGCAACCATCTGTGGAGGAACAAACGGACGTCAATATCTGATGAACGTAGATTTGGAGCGTACCTGCTTCAGAGTTCAGCCAGCCCCTCCCATTAGATAATGATAACAATGCTGATTTGGGAAAGCATTGCTGTCAAGTGCTTTTTGATTCCAATCGGCCATTATAATTAGTTGGTTAACAAATTAATGACTGAGGGTAATAAATACAAAGGGATTTTCACACCGGAACTTACTCTGCCTTTTTTGTCAGGATTCTGTCCGCTACAGACGGCAAGACCACCAGTTACAATAACCTGTGGAAGGATACAGATTTAGATGTTAACATTAGTGTATGTCCGATCCAGGAAAACTATCGTACTTTTCCGTAGTTTAGAAATGAGAACGACTTCAATCAAAGGAGTCGAAGATGAAGGAAATAACTTACGAAAACGCAAAAAAAAAACTTTTTGGAAACGGTTAGACGTTTCAGAGACTGCATGAGAAATGGAGGTTTACAAGTACGAAGTTACTACGAACTATTGATTGATATGCAAATAAGTGAAGACAAATTTAAACTTACGAAAACGCCTGCCCAGATCGGTGCATTGATCAAGGTGATGGGGGCGAACCAGTACTGAGCGTACAGGACGTCCAGGACCACGGCCAGGACGGCACCCACGACGCCGAGCACGATCAGGCCCAGCCGAGACAGTGGACACATCCGCCGCGGAACCGGCAACAGTTCCCGGACTCCCCGCAGCACATGATCAGGTCCCGCTGTCAGCTAGCTCTGGTCTCTCTCAAGAATGCTAGATGGGAAGCAAAATGACAAAATCGGAAGGGGAAATTACATTAACCATGGTGACCATCGGCACAAGGTGGATTGTACAAAGGCATCCAAAATAGTTTTTAGGGCTTGGAAACCCGATTTTTCAAAGCCAATATTCTAGTCACTTATCTACACACCGAGTAGAATCAACACTATTTCAATGTCTGTTGACAAAATACCCAAAGTTCTGACGGAAAATGGTTACTGGAATTTAGTGGAAAGCCCCTTGATTTTTAGGGTACCACCTATAAAATAAAGGACTAATCTTGGGGCTTGTTTTTGCAGTTTTAAATGCCCAAAGTATGAAATGCTGACTCAAATGTGGTAATGTGAAGCAGTGCGTCAATATCATAAAGATTGCCTTATTCAGAATATTTCCAGTTTTGCTGCTCTGAAATCACTTTGTGTGCTTTTCAATGTACCCGCTCTTCTATTATACGATACCCAATTACAGTGATGACTTCACCTCAGATACTAAACGTAAAATTATGACACAACAGGTAATCTCCAAGCAGATTCTCTGGGCCTGTAACCATTGGCCGTCTGTAACAATTGGCCGCCGTGTTGGATACTGCCTGGCCAATTTGATACTAGTACTGTCTTCCCGATTTGATACTGTATTGCAGCCACCCAAAGAGCTGCTTACTTTATTGGGCGACTCAAAAGCGATTCCATTTATACATTTGGGTGGTCGACATAACATTTGCGTTTGTAACATGTCTACCATAGTGCGAAATGTGTGGCGTCTTTTGCAAAATCATAAGGTTATAGGTCATTGGTTTCCGAAACATCACGTTCGCGCCATGCTTCCTCTCTCCATTCCTTTGGAATTTCAGAATGAATTTACCCTGATCGATAAATTCGACTATCTGGGTCACATCAGCCCATATGTTTTAGCCTGGATGCCAGACTGTTTCCAGGGCTTACACATGCGCCAGCTCCTCGGATTCCAGGCCGACCAACATGCCTCCAATGAAATTTTTAAAGCCATATGTATAATTTTTTGAGGGCATGTTTGGTCCTACTACTACTAGCCGGACATCGCAGGGAGTGATTTGGAAAAATCAATAGATGAAGGAACAAATGGCACCATGTACGTTTTTTTAGGTCACGGACTGACGGAGGAGAGTAAATAATATTACGGTAGCAATTCAATTTGCATTTGACGCCAGGTCAGCCTAAGAATAATCTCCAAGCAGATGCAGTCTTTCTAGTCCACGTTTAACTATTTATCTCCTCCCGCTCCCCTTATTATGTAAAAAAATGCCCCAAACACGCGTAAAACACTGAACCATACATCTGCTTGAGCTCTAGGATTATTTGCCCTGCAGGCCTGGTGCCCTGATGTCGAGGACGCCCATGTGGTTTGCCCCTGAGGAGGCAACCAACCACACGCCTCCATTTTGTCCGGGGTCGCATATCCTTTCTCTACCACCGTATTTTACACTAACATGAACTGATACCATTATGTTGGTACATGACATGGCAATATGACGGCATCTCCAACTGATTCAACAGTGACACAACAAACACAAATATACACATGCACGGCTACTATTAAAAAAAATACAGCATTGCCGTTGGGTCAGACTTTTCAAGCAGATGTAACGTTACGGTTGGCTATGGATGTTTGACGTGTGGATTGAGGCAGGCGTCCTATACATTTTTTTAGTGTCCCGCGTTGAAATATGCCTAAAATATGCGTATAACACTGACATGAACCCTACATCTGCTTGTAGCTTACTCAATATAGCTGCATAGCTGTAAATGTCCTTGGCAGGCCTGCATTAGCTTTCTAATTCTATAGGCGTGGCATGTCCTGAAATTATACACTGACCAAGGAGCTGACCATACAGTATACAATAGCGTAAAATGAGCAAGGCATTTTCTTGCTGCCAACTCAGCAACCACAAGAAAAACACAAGGAAATTTAATTCTTTTTAGCATCAGTAGTTAAAGAATCCCTACCTAAGTCGAGATGTTCCCTGTCTCCGATCAGAGATTTCGTTTTGAGTCGTTGTAAACAACAGACGCGCGTCAGATTGGACACGGGGACGGATCGTTATGTATCAGCATTGGTTGCATAACGTTACATGTAGCGTACATGTGTTTGTAAGGCGAGAAACAGCATTAACAGCTAGTGGCCAATACAGCAATGAAAACGGACATTTGACTTTATATGACCATAAGCTGTAAATAGTTAACAGTTAATGGTAGTTCTCCATTTCAACATTTACTTTCTTTTTAGAACATTGTGTATCAGTACTGTTAGTGTTGTAGGCTAGAAATACTAGTAGCTGAAGCCAGTGGCCTTTAATCACTCCAACTTCTAGGTCTGCCCTCGTCAGTCCAGACATCCCATCACGATCTATCGTGGGTGATCCCTGAGAGATAATTAATACCATCTGCAACCTCCCTACACATAAAAGTGCAAACAGTGCTGCAAATGGTTATATTAACGTTATAAATGAAAACACTAGTAAACAGATTGTCAAACATGAAGGATATTTAAAGCCAAGGAGGTCTGTTGAAACCCCCTTGTTCAAAGCTGAGAACTGAGAAGGTTTGGGTAACATGCTGATGCCGAATCGGCAAATTTCAAATAGGGAGCTAGTGTCTAGTCTTTTCTTTGAACAGGATCACTCTGTGTGCAACACGGGCAGTGATTGGTTTAGCTTTCCAGTGGCTTTGTATAGAAGAATTTCATTGGATGAGCTATTGAGCTCGACCTTTGACATTCAAAATGGCGGAAAAGTTTGAGAATTGCGCATAGTTTTGATGTTTGTTTGAATATCTCGCTCCGTTGTGGTACCTTCTTGGCCTCTTTCACTTTCTAGGTGAGCTGATAACATTGACAACCAAACGAAGATTCTATATGTGTAGGTTTAATTTTACTAGTGGTACTATTCGAGTATCATAATGAAATCAAAATGCAGCAGGCGCTTGTAACATATCTGAAATTTTTACGATACTAGTAAGTTATAACTTACGTTAGTAGTTATGTAATTATACGCGTAATAGAAAATAAAACAAGCAACTTCATTTTCCTCACTAACTGTTTCACGTCACCTATCAAATTCAGGAACATTGTACTCATTTATACATACGTCAGTTGTCACTGAGGACCCAGTTACTGAAAGTTGAAAATAGCTGTCTGAAACGTCTGACTCTTCAGAGAATTTGTTTTACGTAAATATGTTCTACCCGGATGTCTAACTTGATAAATGTACAACAGGAAAGATAGACAGCTGACATCAAATCTTACACGTTCCATCCCTTGCTCTGCTTGTAGGGTTTTGCCAGTCTCATGTTCAAGATATTCCCAACACTTGCTTGCTGACTGAAACCAGTACTATGGAGACCAAAGTTTTAGACGGCGGTCTGGCAACAGAGCTGGACTTTGCTGGCTTTAACATCAATGTGAGTGTCAAAAGATGTTTCCCAGATTTCCTGTAAAATAGCTGACATAACATTATGAGCATATGTAATTTGCATATATGCCTTCAAATAATTTGCATTTACTAGCGTATGATGTAAACAAAAACACTGATCATCTGAATAGCAACATTGTCCAATTTTCTAAGCATATTAATTTACAATAAACTTGATATTGATTTGAAATTTGTTTCTACTTTAGGATGACCCTCTGTGGAGTGCCAGGCTGCTGGCCACAAACCCTGCTGCTATCAAACAAGTCCACAAAAGGTTGTTTCATCATTAGCATATCAAGATTGCTGTGCCATCTACATTTACTTTTTGATTTAGTGTGTTGACTGTCTTTCAGAATCGTGTCTTGATAGTCTTTGTCCTTTAGTTTTGCTTATTATTCTATGTCTGTTTATCTCTCTTGAGATTGTAACGTTAATTGTGATTTTTTCAGTTTTCTGACAGCTGGGTCAGATGTCATCATCACTGCTACCTACCAGGTAAAATAAAAGCAAGAAACAAAAAAAAAATCATTCTTAAAATAACCTGTAAAACTGCAGCCCATGGTGTATAATACTGCTAATAGCCATGTTTTCTTGTTCATCTTAAAAGATATTGAATAAAGTGTCTTTCTTTTACGTGTACATTTTTTGTTTAGGTTGTAACATATTTTGTACATGTATCTTATTGTGTTACTAGTATGTTATAATGTTTTGTGTTGATCTGTGTTACAAAAAATACTTGTCTGTTGTGTCCCTGCCTGTAGGCCAGTATTCCTGGGTTCCAGGAGTACCTAGGAGTATCAGTGGAGGAAGCACACAAACTCATGGACCACGGAGTCAGGATAGCCAAGCAGGCATGTCTGGAGTTCTCCAAGGAACGGGAGAAAGGAGACTCTCCAGGTAGGAGAACAAAAAATGGCCTCTACTTCCTAGATTCTGTGACTTGCCATATCTTCCAAGTCTAAGTTAGACCTTGGTATGTGCCTGATCTGGCACACTAAATTGCCCCCAAAAGTGCAAAACTTTCCATAGGAATTCTATACACTGTGTGGGCAAGGGAACTTCCACACTTTGTGGAAGTTCCCTTGTGGAAGTTTCCCTTCCCCAATGTTTTTCTCTTCAACCTCCTTGGTTAGAACATAACATTTCACTGTTAAGTAAAAGAAACAAGTACACTTCTCATCTCATCTGTATCTGTAGGTAGAAGAACTCCCTTGGCTGCAGGATCAGTAGGGCCGTATGGAGCCTGTCTTCACGATGCATCAGAGTATACAGGAGAATATGTGGACACTATGTCAATAGAGGTTTGTATAGAACCGTTTTAAATGTGGAAACACAGTGAAAATATTATTTCCCCTTTCACCACAGTCCCATCGAATATAAATGAATTTACAGTACATGTGCAACAGTTGTTTGTTGTTTAGGTTTGCATAACTGGCAAACCACCAGGTATAACACACCAGCTTTGTACAGTAACTTACAAGCTGTATAAGACAGGGCCGTAAGGATTGAAACATTCACACTGGGAAGGACCCCTACTCTTTTCTATGAGTGTTCTTCTCAGACACGGGACCTCCAGCTTTATGTCCGAATGCAAGAACTGAAGCATGGTACTGATTTTTACCAGAGCTGAGTGAGGAAATAGATGTTAAGTACCTTTCCCAAGAACACAGCACTAGGGCCTTCCAGGGATTCGAACCCAGAACTTTGACTTAACAACCCTAACCACAAGACCACCTTGCCACCCATCTTGTTTGATCACAGGAACTACAGAGGTGGCACAGACCGAGACTAGGACAGCTCATCACCAGCGGGGCAGACATGGTTGCCATAGAAACTATCCCCGCCCTTAAAGAGGCCGCTGCTCTGGTCCAGCTACTCAGGGAGTTCCCCAACACTCGAGCATGGGTCACGTTTTCCTGCAAGGTACACTAACCCGACAACAAGTTCATGTACCTTCTTGTTGAAACTGTAACTACATGTATGATGCATTTGGCATATTCCCAGAATGATATGTCTCCATATGTTGGTGCCATATGTTTGCACTGATAGGAATACAATTTATATGTTTCCCAATGTACTTTTGTTGTTCTTTACATGTCTATGATGGCTAGTCATCCGTGCAACAGCTCACTCTGTGAATACAGCCGTCATGCACCCTGAATAAGGCCCTCTCCCAAAAAGAAACTGCAGCTCTAGCCACTCGTAGAAAGGTTGACATTTGCTCGGGAGAAAACACAGGATACTGCTAGTATTTCAGTCCATTTCCCTCCCCATTCCAAAATGGGCTGCTCCACATAAACCTTTTCCATCCAGTATCAAGTCCTGGTATTTCTTAATTATTAGTATTAGTGTCTTTTTCTTTCAAATGCCAGTAGGTGGACTGATTATGACTGAAAGTTGAATATTTGTTGTCTATTTTGCCTTTCATCTGAATGAAGGATGGGTTACACACCTGCCATGGTGAGAGTTTCCCGGAGGCTGTAGCAGCTGTCCTGAAGTCGCCGCAGGTGTTTGCAGCTGGTGCCAACTGCTGCATGCCCGAGCATGTGGCTCCCCTGCTGCAGAAGGCCAGGGAGCTGTGCAGGGATCCCGCCAAATTCTTCATCGCGTATCCCAACAGTGGGGAAAAGTGGGCAGCAGGAACAGGGTTCGTCTTTCTTCTTTTCAAAATAATGTTTATTGCACATTACTGTACATATCATCAAAACACATTTACACAATTATGCATCATTCCCACTGACAATTTTTGGCTAAGGTTAGTTCTCTGTGACTTTTTTGATAGTGTATCTTCCCCCTCGTATTTTTTGTGCAAGGTTCACTCCCAAGGTGGTCTTTTCTTTTTTTACGATCATCTTTCTTGCTTTTGTTATTTTTTGACGAGCTCCAGAAAGATTTAGGATTATACTGTGTACTTGAGCCCTGTGTCAGCTCTCAGCTATAAAATGTAACTCCTTCTATTCTTCCAGCTGGTATGGGAAGGCTGACTGTTGTCCCCTGAGTACTTACGTTCCTGAGTGGTTAGATCTGGGGGCAAGGTGGATAGGTAAGGCTTAAGTTTTCCTGCCTAAAGTTTCTAGTTGTCAGCTATCTCGTACTCATAGAGAACCATAAATTACTGATGCACCTTTATACATTTCTTAATGTCTTGTTTATGTGTTCTACTTGTGTGAATGAACATACCAACCTCACTAAAGGTAAGGTATTTACACAAACTTGTCTTTGCAGGAGGGTGCTGTAGGACCAGACCTGATGACATCAAGGACATCAGAACCTCCATAGAGCAATGGAAGAAGACCACTGGATAGTGTAGAATATACTATATATCATGTTTTGTGTGTGTGAAGAAATCCTGTGTGTTATTTGGAGCACATTTTTTAATGCTTACTGGAGCAGATGTTTTTATGGTGCACTTTAATCATGGCTGGGATGAATTATTCAAAGATCTTAATAATCTTTTACAAATAAATTTTATGATTGACTTGACTTAGCCTGTGTATACAAGCTCTCGGCTGGAGGTTAATGACCCCCACCCCAAGAGGTGGGGGGCGGCAACCTAGGGCGGCGGCCGCCAGGAGTGCGATTAGTCAGGCTAGACTTGACTGATATCATTGGTGTTTTGTCAAAGTTTACTGTGTTAAACTCAACAGTAGTTACCATGTCTTAACATAATAGTACGGAATTGTTTGGATAGTGAGCTTTCAAAGGGAAGGCTACAAAAGGCAAAATGAATACCCCCCTCCCACCCATGAAATTGTGAAATATTAATGGAGGAAGGGGGCAAATTACGGTGGAATCCATATCAAAACTGACACCTTGGTCAATCCTTCTTTCATGGAATGAGCCATTATAGAAAACAGGTCAACTTGTAAAAGTCTAAAATGGAAGAGCTCTTGTAGGATTTTTAACGGCCAAATCCTGAGTTATTACAGTAAAGGTCACATTTCCCAACAGCGGCTTGGAGGTCACCATCAAAACTAGAACAGGTCAAAGGTCAGGTCATCTGATACTGGCGCGCAGCGAGGGCGTATTTCCCAATAATCCCCCCACTCCGTCACCGGTAAACCGCCTGACATCTCCATGGTAACCATGGAAGATTCCGTGATGCGATGTCAAAAAGGTTCCGGATTGTTGGAATGATGTGGGAGTAAAGGTCGCGAGTGTCGGGACACCGGTTCAATGTAATTTGAAACGTTTCATTCCAGCGGCAGAAGCCAAGTACACCATTGACTTTATAGCAGAAAATCTATCATTATGGTTTCGGCACTTAAAAATGAGTTCAGAGTGAAGATTGTATGTCAGGACAGAAGTTGAGATTGATTATAACCATTTCACTGGGAAGGGTGCAGTAGAGGTGCGGTGCTGATCTTGAGGTTGGGACATGAATCTCGGAAACAAGCCAAGTGGACCCAAGTCTTGTTCACAGCTGACAGGTCATTACACGGCATTGTCATCTTCACCGCATGTCAGCTACTGCTGAGGTGGGCCACCATTGCCTTCCAGTTACTTCAGACTAATCTATCTTGTGCTGCTCATTGTGCCCCCTCCCATCGCAACCCATTACTGCAAGGTCTCTTTCCACTGTTTTTCTCCACGTCATTACTTGTCCACCCCTCTTTCTCCTTCCTTGTGGACACCAAGTTAGCACCACTTTTGGCATTCTGGAAATGTGGCCTAGCCACCTCAGCTCAGTCGTGATCTTTGTACTAGCTTACAAAGCTTTGGTTGTGCACACGCACACACGTCCACAAAATGGGCTTACATTTACACAATTTGTAGCAGTCATAGTGACCTGTGCTTGTGTTTCCCTCTCCAAGATATGTCTGTACATGTACAGTGTGGTACTACTAAAGTACCTTATTTTTACTGTAAAAGTATAATCTGGTTCAGTCAAAGACCTAATCCTCTTGACTTGGACCTGGACTTGGACCAGATCAAGCTGAACCAGCATGTTGACTCCAGGGAATGCTGCTGTATATAGATAATAAAACAGTTCTTTCCAAGAAATGGATGCGATACTGCGTGAGTCCGTCAGGTCCATTTATTAGATCCATTGGGCATTGAATACGGAATAACCACTACATGGCAAACTGAGCTACCCAGCCTACAGCTACACATGTCAACTGCCAAATGTCGGGTGCCCCCCTCCCCACAGCAACTGTTCCAGCATCATTTCCAGCTCTGTAGATCTGTGTGGTCGGTAAACATTGCGGCTGCTGCTAAGGTTGTGGCTTAAAGTTTGCTTTACAACATTGGCATTGTTGAACAAACTGAGAAGTCGACATAAGCATTAGCTACATATTTGGTCTCTGGTACAGTTGCCATGCATCCACAATGTTGGGTCACACAGCAGCACTTTTGATTGACATTGCCTGTGAATTTCTGTGTGTTTGTTCATTGGAGGAAGGCGGGAAGCAGTTTATGAATGATATTACGTATCATTATCCATATCAATTTTTCCCCTCACCCCTTCCAACCATTGTTTCCGGTACAGCCCTTTTCCTGCTTTGTCCAAAATCCTACACAGTCCATTTTTGAGTCACCTACATTGTAACAGAAGTTCAGGATATTTGGTTCGCCACCATTCCTTTTTAGTCCTGCAACTCCAGTGTGATCTGCTAGGAGGCTCTCTTCCACCAAATTGTAAAGGAAAGTTACTTTTTAACAAGTCAAATGAATCCATTGGAACCAGCAAGTTGGAACTTCAGTTTTACATGACCTGTTGAGCTTGAGCCCAACAGGTATGAAAAATGGGGTGTGGCTCTAATGACCAATCAGCATTGAGCAATGGCCTTAGTGTAAAAATTGATGCATTTATAGTGTGATGACTTGACCACCATATTTCTTTTCATCTCAAATATGATCCTTTTTGAAGGAAATACACATAATTTCCAGACCAGAACTCACAGATGAAACAGAGCTGGAGATGAACAGTCTCGCTGGGGAGGGGGAAAAAGAAAATTCCACTTCGTGCTCACATCAACATAAAAGTCACTCCTTGTACCATTCATTTTACAGCGTCACATTGCAGCACATTTTCATCGCTAAAGCTCATTGGTTAGAACTGGCCAGCAACTGTTTCCAGACCCCCCAGCCATCATCAACAGCTGTTATATACACCAGGGAAAATTGCAACTGTTTCAAGGGACCCAAACCGTCTTAACTTGAGATTTCAACATGCCAATGTTGGTGGCATCCCTCACATAGTTTAATAATTCTACATACCATACAATTGTAGAGTTTCTTACCACATGCCTAGTCTATCACTGACATCAAATGTCGGACAACTCAAGTGTCCTCGGCTCACATTTGAGACTTTCATAGTAAACAAAAACAATCGGCGAGACTTTTGGTGGCTGGAAACAGATGCCATTGTCCAATCTTTATTCTCCACGCTCCCCCATACACAGCCTCTCCCCATACACACCCCCTACCAACTGTTTGTTCTTCAATTCTGTACAATACACACATGACTATACAGCTTAGAATTTTTTGAGTCAACACATTGTTGTTTCATGAATTACTGTGGTCAGCTTATGTGTGGGACCTTACCTGTGGAAAAACAAGGAGGGGGCTGGTATGAATTTTCACACAGATCAGCTCTCAGCCATGGAACACATTTAGAGAGTGACATCTCTCACACTTTTGGAATATTGGAAGCTAAGCAATAGTTTAAACTGTGGATGTTGCACGGCTGTAAGTGCCAACAAAAATACGTGAAAAAAAATTACATTTTATAACCATTGTTGCAATGTGAAAGGATTGAAAATGACAATTTGTCATGTTACTGTAGCCTTGAATGGCTTTTTTTGTAACTGAAAATTAAATTTTGAAGGCTTTAAATGAACAGAATATGTACTTCTGACCCACCAAAACATTCCTTGTTTTTGAAAAGATTTGAATTCAATAGTGTTGGCTTTGAAGGCATGGAATGACTTGCCAACAATTGCCATATAGAGAGCTTACTTTTTGACAGATACAGTCAGAAGTTGTTAAGAACGAAAGGCCGAGTGTTGCCATGGCCTGGCTGAGTGCCCCTCCCTGTCTTCCCACTGCACAGGTCCCACAGTTATTTCTCCAGACAAGTGCACCATATTGTTGTCATTTAAACACTGCAGCGAAACAAAGAAGTTCTGTCGTGTCCTAGCCCAATTCTCACCGACTGGCTAGCTGGATCTGGAACGCTACGACGGCAGCACGTACTATGGTTGGATTCGCCACGCCCACGGGTCCCCACGCCGCTCCGGTACACAAGTCTTCGCCACGTCCATGCCACCAGATTACATCACCATAGATACACAAGTCACTAGAGAGAGAATTGGATACCTACAATTCAACTACATTATTTCTGTACAAAAAGGTGCCGTGGGCCCCATTGGACAGGGCCCACTGGAATTATGGAATTCAGACCCTAGCTTCCAACCATTTTGTTTTCCACACAGGCTTGAATATATTATACACAACTGCCATAATTTCACTTGCTCCCTCTTAAGCTTTCTGGACACTTTTGTTCTAAAACTAGAGCCTTGCTTTGCTGCCAGAAAAAGGTGATATACATAGCTTCACATTAATTATCCTCAAGGGCATTAGTGTGTGAATTTGGATAGCATTTCTGACCCCTCCAATGCAGTGGTTGCATCCTGAGAACAGCTGTGGTGAAATGAGCTTTCCAAACACCTGGCCTGTTCCATTGTCGATCCGAAGGGTGTTTTCACGCTGACATCCAAACAAGCGCAATTGTAGGTACGATCTTTTACACTAGCTGATGTAATAATTTGGAAGATTCCACTTTCAATTCAGGGGGAGCAGGCAGCTGCACTGGAGGGGTATTCCATTTTAACAACAACAACATCAAGAACAAAAAAGGCTGAGCAAAAATTTCCATCACTGCAAGAACCGTGATTAGGACCCCCTTAACCTTCTATCAACATAAATTATCCTCAAAAACGCTACCCACTGTGAATTCTTCTTCTATTCAAAAAACCTTTGGTCTACTACTCTGCTACAGGGTGGAACATAATACAAAATGCAAGTTAGGAAGTACCATGTTTGAAATATTATTAGTTAACATAAATGGCTTTGCATAGTACTGTGTACTGAAGTATCCACATAAACATACTCCCCACTATAGAAGTGTACCGTAACCACTCATTGAACAGCCCTGTTATACACAAGACTTCACACCTTTTGGAGTGCATTATTATTATTATTATCAGAACTTTACAAAAGTTTTCAAGAAAAGAACAAGAAAGGACTGCATATCAGAATAAAAACAACCTTGTCTTAAGTACATGATTAAATAACCCAACTTGAAAAATAGCCTAATTATGCCTAATCAAGCAATGCTGAAGGGATAGGGAGGGGCCTTGGAACTAAGCACAAGAAAATAACCCAAGTATATCAATATCTATGACTAAAATGCTATGAAAATTATGACTTTGCTGTTTATATATAAAACTCTCTACCAAAACATGGAATTCTTAATTTCATATTGAATCTCAGCACTTCAAAATACACTGAGCCCACAAGAGCAGACATATTTGCATTCTGAATTGTGATTGGACATCATTTGTCTAAATTGACCATTTAGGATTGATTGTTGGATTGAATTGACCAATAGGAGAAGCTGTTGCTCAGCAAGCGCATCCTCCTTCCTGCGACTGGGGCTCCTGCGGTGTGTCCTTTAGCTTCACTTCGATCACTGAGGGGGAAAAGTTAAGGAAAACTTCCTGGAACACAGCAACATGTTTTACATATACGCAAATAACTATACATTAGATACATAAGAATATACATCATGTGAACCAGCCTTACACATGTACAAATAGCCAAACATTATGTACATAAAAATATACATGTGAATCAATAGAGAACATCATCAAAACCAAGGAAAACAGTCAGACATTTGCATTAGGTTTCAGGGACAGTGAGATTTCAGTTAGGGTGGGTGTGTTTCTGGCCCAGGTATATAAGTGTTAGGGTGGGTGTGTTTCAGCACCAAGGACAGGGGCAATAGCATTAGGGTGGGTGTGTTTCAGCACCAAGGAGAGGGATATCAGTGTTAGTGTGGGTGTTTCAGGGACAGGTAAACAATAGTAAGGGTGGGTGTGTTTCAGTACCAAGGACAGGGGCATCTGCATTAAGTTGGATGTGTTTCAGCACCAAGGACAGGGATATCAGTTATTGTGGGTGTGTTTAGGCACCAGGGACAGGGACAACTGTGTTTCGGTGGGTGTGTTACAGGGACAGAGATAAAAGGATTTGTACGGATGTGCATCAGCAACAAGGACAGGGGCATCAGTGTTAGTATGTGTTTATTTATGGGACATGGGCACCATGGTGGGTGTGTTTCAGCACCAAGGACAGGGACAACAGTCTTTTTGTGGGCATTTTTCAGTCACATCAAATTTACTACATTCATACCAATCAGTATTACTGCAAACATACCAGTCATGAATGCAACAACCTTAAGAAGTTATTATGAAAAATTGCATACACTTGGCAACAACTCACCATACAAAACCATCCTGATGTTATCCTTAAATCATTGTCCTTTTCCATTAGGGTCATGATCATGATGTGAGAGGTTATGCACTATCTTTTCAATGATGCCATTGATATACAACTTATTATTGTTACAAACTATCAGTTCACTGCCAATCAGGCATCTATTAGATAGATGCACCTCTGATTCCCCAGTCTAATCAACCAAGATGTCTGATGTCTGTGACAGTGAAATGAAGGGATCACATGTCTCTACATAAAGCAACATCAATGTCACTTTCTGTTTCTTGTTCTTCATTTAGAAAAAAAGAAATGGCCAAGGCTTGGCACAGAAACGTAGCTTTGCAATATCAGGGTGATCAAACATTTTCTGTATCTGTATCTGAATAGCCGGTATAACCGCCTTTTGGCGTAACACACCAGCTTGGACACACCTTATGTGTCTTTCTTCACCTTGTGTATGGAGGTTTTGTTTTTGGCATGTCTGCTTGTGTGTTTGCTTGTATTGCTCAATGGATTGAAAGTTATCACTCTTATAGAAGCATTTTCTTGATGTTTTCATATTACTTTCAATAATCTTCTTGATAGTCTTATAGTAATAAAATCACCCATGCTTGTGCCAGTTTGCTCTTGCGAGAGCAGGTTAAAAATTGCGGTGGAATTTGGAAAGGGGTCTACTTGTAGAATTTTGGTGCAGAGGAATTATTCTCCAGGACAAACTTTGTATAAACGTTTCCATTTATTTAATTCCTAAACAATCATTCATGCATTTAGCATTTAAGAAGCCTTGCAGTTTAGATTTCACAGCCGTGGACAGAGTAACTACGTTACTCTGGCCCTCCTCACGTCCCAGACATCTTCCCTGTCTCAATCTGGTCCCTCGACTGCCCGTATCACCGGCATTGTTCTTCCCCCAGCCAGACAAATATTACTCTCAATTGGCTGATTGAATTTTGCTCACAGAAAGAAAGTAATCTGAATTGATATCTGAGTGTGCCATGGGACTCTTTGACTTCTTTTCTCAAAACATGCACACACTCCGCTAGGCATCCAACATGATTCTAAGGCCGGTCACGGAAAGACAAAACAAGCCAGGATATTTTCTTGCACCAGTTGAATTCATGCACATGATTTCCATTCAGTTTCTTTCTTTTCTTTCGTGCATGTTTATGAATTAATTGGATGCATGAAATATATTTCTCTTTTATATGTCCTTCTGTCTTTCATGTTTTGTTGCCCTATTGTTTATTAAAATGCAATGAAAATTTAAAAAAGCCAGAATATTCACTCAGATAAAATGCAATGGACTGAGTATCAAAAGTGCTTCTTCTAACTTTGCCAAGTATGATTTTGTTTTCTATTGGACTTCAATATCTTTCCTGTGTAAATGTTGGCACTAGTTCACCGGTTCATAACATCAGACAGCAAACTTCTCCCAAACTCACTGCAAAAGAATGAACTTTTCCCTCCTCCTCCTGCTCCTTTGAAGGTTACTCTATGGGAACTTTTCCAAAGGCCAAATACGTACCTCGACGCACACAATTAGAACTTTATTACTGTTCGGGGAACGTGGTGATAGGCCACCAATCAAGGGGTCGCGCAGGTGCCCCTTCCCGAAAATTACACACCGTCATAAAAACTGCAGCGATGGCTCATCCTTCATGCCGCACCTGCAGGATCCATTCCATTTCACAGAAACAATGTCAGGAGCCAAACCAAGCACAGCGCCTGTCCGGCCAAATTGATTGGCAAAGATGAAGCCTCTTGATGTCGGAGAAAACTAATTTTCCGGTCACTGTAGCACATTAAAAGGCAGAGCAGCTCTCCGGCTCCCTGTAATAAAGACATTCGGGAGGAGGATGATGGGAGGAAAGCGAGCGGAATGTTGTACACACCTGCCGCCGCTAAATTTAGCGGGAACGAATCGCTGACCCCCGCGTGTCCCAGCCTTCATCTTCCGCCGTGACAAATTATCCGTGACATCGAGCCCCGCCCTCCTACGGCAATCTCCGCCAACGAGCATAATTACTTACACGTCACGGGGCTGCCGAATGAAAACGTAATGACGGGGTAATCGGCAACACAGAGCAACAATTTGGGAGATCACTGGTCAAGTGGTCAAGAAGCAAACCTGTACAGATTAAACCATGACCTCTGCTTCCCCTTCTATTACATGTACATGGCATGGACATCCACCGCTCCTGACAAAAGTCCTGGTTTCTAGAAGCAAACTTTTATATTGAGAAATAACTAGACATGTTCCCAAGCAGCCTTCTTAACCCCTGCTCCTATTGGGCCAGTTAGTTCTCATTCTTGGTGAGTCCAGCTTGTCTCAAGCATTTGATATTGTACGTTTCTGCCTAACGGAGAAGAGAGGCTATTCCAGTCCTATTCAGTCCGAATGACATGAAACATGTAAGCTTGTATTTGGGTTTTGTTACATGGTGACAACTGATTAAGAAAAATTGAAGTAAAAAATTAGGCAGCTTTAGGATTGTGTTCTGATCGCAAAAGCGCCACCTACATTGGCTGCATGTAGCGGCGAGAAGCAGTAATCCAGTCAGAAGCTCTGAGGAAGGTGTCTGATAGACATCGAAATGTAAACAAGTGAGAGGAAAGGTTCCAACATCCTAAGCACAGAAAAAACAACATAAATATCTAACGTGATTGCTGAGCTGAAGTGTAATCGTTCTTGTGGTAGTACATTGACTGTAGAAAGTTGCTTGCAGCCCTGCCCTGGAGCACAGCACTCGACATGACAGTGTTCCCAGAGATGATGGATGAACCGGGGAATTTAATCTGCACAATTCATTCCGATTGGCAGGAAATAAGGATGATTATTGCCCAGGGTGCGCGAACCCCAGCACCAATTTGCACACCGAGGGGGAAGTGTCCCACTTACAGTCACACAGATGTCTGACCTTCTCTACATGGACTTGTACCGCAAGCTACAAAACTGTGGTCTGCTTTAAGAAATGAGGGTATCAAAAATATATAGTATGTATACATACTGTTATGAGCAATTTTGTGGCTATTCATTGTCACATAGTACATTTGTATTACACATTATGAAGCTGCTAGCTGTGACTAGTGGATATCTTTATGGAAGTCTACTGCAAGCTACAAAACTGTGGAGTCTGTTTAAGACATGGGTGTACCAAAGACTTACATGTATTATGTCTTTCTGCTACATCATGGCTATTCATACTGTTATGTACATTATCAGGCTGCTAGTGGATATAGTATATACTGACTGACCTGATGTATATTTTTACATGTACATGTGTATGTACAAAGAAATAATGGAAACAGTTTCTTAACATTTTTTTAGTCTGATCCATATTTCCTAAATTCTGAGTGGCGCAGGTAAAATTTGTCTGCGTAATTTTCAATGTTACCTGCACCAGTACAGGTATGCAGAAAAAAGTACTTCATTTCATAGCCATTTCTAGATGTTACATGTTCTATCTGAGGCTATGGTATTGGTATGGACATATCTGATCTGTATGTAAGAAACACCCCTGGTACAAGCTAAGTATATATATTATGCTTTTACTCTGCTTTTAACCGAGTTTATCTGAAGACTTTAGTTACTCCATGTCTGTTGTTAGTCCTTGTTATACGTGTTATCAAGATATTGTCATTAGTATGGATCCAGTATACACTGATACAATATCCATGTTGGATCTATGATCTCCCCATTAGGGGTTTATCATCACATCAAAGCAAGGATTACCTGTGGATCTATGACCTACGCAACAACTTAAGCCCAGGTCTATATACCATGGTTATATGAGTTTCTGAGAAACTCCAAGTGCTGCATTTCCACATTATATTTTTTAAAACTTTAGATCTGCACTATATGCCTTCTCTCTCCCTCCCACACTCAGTCACTCCACTACCTTGCTTTACCCTGATATTCTGAAGAATCGTGAAAAAAAAAAAAAGAGATTTAATTTGTGCATACTCTTGACTGCCAGGAAACTTTTCTTGCTTTGCCAAGTTACCTTTTGTTTCTAACCCTTGGCAAACGACATTGTTATGCCTCCATTCAGCCATTATAGATAATATTGCAACGCATCCAGTAACCTAATTGAAGCTTCCAGGCCCGAGCTGTCCATAAAATTGGTCACCGAAAATCTATGGATGTCAACCCATCCGTCTGAAACCCGATCATCGTTTCATAATGCTGTGTTCAGGGAATATGGCTTCATGGTATCACATCAATTGATAGGCGTTTCCATGCATCGGGAGCACGGTCGGATGACATTCAAAACGTGCCAAGAATGACTCCTTCTTCCCAAGTTGCGCAAGACTTATTTAAGGCCCCAGCGAGGGGTAAGGGCTGAGAAGACTTGGGGGTAAAAACTTCTGACAGCTTCATTTTCCTCACAACTGTTGATGTGCAGGTTCTGTCATTACCTGTGACAGTGGAATATTAGTGTCTCCAGAGAACTGGGTTGGAACTTGTATCTAAACCGTAGGGAGTGTACCCGTATTTTCCCGAAGGCAAAAACAAATATGGTCATAACTTTAGCTGCATGCACTTCTGCTACTGTACTGTTCAAATAGGTTTAAAATTAGTAGTAACCATTCATTGTAATAACAACTTTTTTGTGTCAAACAATAATGGAGTTGACATCATGATTTCAACTTTTCTTTCGTCATGATTGTTGGAACTCTTTGCACTTTCTACGCCGATCTGATAACTATAAAATAATTATGTGCCTTTAAATCACTTTTCTCATTCTCCTTAAGATAGAGGGTCAAGATGTTCAATTTGTGCAAACAGTATAGTTTGTAAATATCTAAGAAGTCAGTGTTGTATCCTCTGTAAATATAGTATGAAATTCAACCTATGGCTGTGATACAGCTTTTAATTTTAAGTATAAATTTAATTATGATAATAAAACATTCATTCATTGGCTAGTTCTACCACAAAATAAAGTCCCCTGGAAAATGAATGAATCTACAGTGCACTAATGCTGCAATGCTCAACAGTCTATGACTTTCTTCTTCCTTTCTTCGATCCTCTTCATCGATGTGCCTTCAACTCAGCTGGGAATCTCCCTGCCGCAATATGTTATTACTTTCTATTTGGTAGCCACCCCGCGACCCACATTGAGCATCGCCAGCCAGATAAGCGTGCATCGGGGAATACGTAATTGCCATCCCTGTACAACTTGGCAACCAACTCGAGCGTACACCCCCGCCGTTCGCTGACCTATCCGCCAGCAAACTTTTGAGATGAAAGGGCCTTGATAAAGTGACAGCAGGAGAAGTGGTATAATCTATGTTATCCACCAGGCATCTATTTTCCATGCATGTTTAAGATGGGTGAAACGATGATGGGATTGTACATCTACACGTTAACCACTAGGATTAGACTGTTCCCTGACCCCGCCATTAATGCACCACTTGCACCTGTCTTTCACAAATCCACTCTGCATGAGGGCTAGTCCATTCTCATCTCAGGGTGGTGGCACATTTAGAGAGGGAGGGGAAAAACTATCAACCCAGTAACTTTAATTGTTCATAAATTGAAATAAACAGAAGGGATACATACTGGAATGACTAAGAATTAGTATTGGTATATATATTCTAGTTGAAACATGTACATAAAGTAAAGGAACATGTATGGGAAACGTCATTGAACGTTTTTGAAAATTTTCTTCACTTCATTTGCATTTCAATCAATAGTTCATGATTATGTTTATAAACTTGCTGATTTTGAAATCTCTCCAGTCCAGTGTCACTGAAAAAAGGTAGTGGATGCTAATTGAAACATCTGACCATTTCCAAAATCATATCCAATTGCTTGAGTAACTGTTTTTTTTGCACATGTATGGGAAAGACTAGGAAAATATATTGAAGTTTTTACTCTTTTGGCATCTTGTGGCAAAAGAAGCTTAACTGCCACAAATACTGATATTGGTGCTTTATGCTTTGCAACATGACTGTCAGCATATCTCCTGTGAGGCTATTACAAGCAGTCACCAATCCTGAATCTAGCCCTGAATTCATAATAAATGGCATTCCCTAGCTTTGCCTTTCTGTCCCTGATTGTGGTATAATGTGCTACCTTTTTTCTTTTCCGTCACTTGCCATTTAGGAAGTATGCCAGTGTCCCAACAACGTTGCTGAAATGAGGACAGGCTGTAACATCGACATAAACAGTTCAGTACAGAACTGGGCCGGCCCAAATCCCTACATAGCCAATTAGAACATCGGGTCTCCCTTTACGAGTGACAAAACAACAACCTTCCATAAAAACGATGTGCTCTGTACTGCCACAAAGCGCAGAATTCTCCCCCAAGAGAAGGAAATGCCATAAAATGAACCACTTAGTCTAGCGCAGAAACATCCACATATATCTTTTAAGAATTTAACAACACAATTTACTGTCTCCTGTAAGGGACAGATGAAAAATGTGCAAGTTGTGTCTATGTGAAATGTAAGATTTGTCATTGCGCAGCATCATAATATCCTTACAAATCTGTGAATTACTGAATTAACCTACACTTTGACTTTAAGTTGTAAATTCTCATCAACATCACAGACATTAAAACTTGATAGTGTTTCATTTATGACCATAAATCCTAATCAAACAGAAAACATGTACCCATTAAACTATAAGCCAGACATTAGCAAATTAAAGTATTACTGTATTACTATTCATACCCAATCAGCTGCTGAGTATATAACCTGATGATGTGATTAGTATGAGAAACATACACACATGTGCGCACACACACAAACACAAAAAGATGCACATGCAATACCTTCAATCACAAACTAGGTAAGAGTGGTAAGAAAGGATACTGTCTTCTTTGTTCTTCTGGTCTTGTGAGCTCTCCATACCTGGCAATGCAGCTGCAACACGGCGGAATAACTACAAGCAAACAAACAAAAAAACATCGGGTTGTCAGCATATCAAAAGTTAGGGGTTGTCTAAAACCTAGACATACCCCCTTCTCTACAACAACTTGTTTATCGCAGCTTCAAATTTATTCTGTTACAATCTTACAAACAACTGACAAAATTTGCCTATGGGCAGCTATATGATTACAAAGAATACTGAACTGGTTAGATCTAGGATGGTGCTGTATTTGAGACTTACCTGTTTTACATTGTAGCCTGTTTTTGCACTAGTTTCGATGAACATGACATTCAGTTCCTTTGCCTTGCGCTCCCCATCCTCCAGCGACACCTGCCTGCACATCCACAAAAATATAAAGAAATTTCAATATTTTTATCATCCGCAAGGTTGACTTTTTGACCAGCTTCAATTGAGACAAATTTTTAGTTCCTTAAATCACTGACTCCTGTCAACAGATGTGAACAGGTCTTCTTTTTTAATCCTGCCCAAAAGTGCAACTTTTCTGGTTTTTCTGACCCCATTTTATCACTTTGGCATTTCCCCAAGTTTGGCATGCATGACAGTCCACCGTGGTACAAAAGCTTGCCACTGCGCCTGAAATGTCAGACTCTATGAAACATCTATAATTCATTTTTAGAGTAAAACACTCTGGAAGCACAGAATTCTGCCAAGAAAGTATAGTTCTCTGTGTAGGATTTAGATTCTTTGAAAGGGCTGTTAGATACAAGTTACAGCAAATGAAGGAACAAGGACAGGTACATATTGTGTTTCAAAAATCTTTCTGCGTACAGTGTAGGTGTAGGTAAGCTCACAATGCGTTGAACTGCTATCTCCTGCAAGTTTGATATCAATAACTTCCCAATCACAATACCCTGTCTGCAATTTGACTGCGCAGTACAGAAATCCACCCCAGTGACATACATGTACAACCTGCTGACTAAAATATGTACCACGGTCTTTCTTCTAGAGTTCTCGGAACAACGAAGGCTTTCCTTGGGGGGTTAACACCACCGCAACCCAGAAGCAAATTTGAAGGTTGAACGTAACTCCTCAAAAAGGAGGTTCTGACAAGTGTGGCATCAGTTTGACATTTGTGACCACCCCGTGCCAAGAAGGCTCTCGTTAAAGGCGAAATGATTTCCCAGGCCCTGACAAAGGTTCCTACGTCTCAGAAATAATTCCTTAAGAATACCTGACGGACGTCGTAAGGGTACGGCGGAATAAGGAGCTAATCCTTACAGTTCTTCTGGGGTTAAGGCAATAATAAGAAAACTTTGGGAAGTGCCAAACTGTTGAACCAGAGCATATCAATCAGGGTGAGACATACGACATGTACATGTACCGGGGATTAGACTTGATCCAGCAAACCAGCACACGTGCTGATACCATTACATATTGGGCATCTCAGAGGTGGTAACAGTAAATACAGTAGATGGGTTGGAGGATAGGAGGGGCCGCAACGGACAGCAACAGGTAAGAGAATGTGAAAGACATTGACAGCCAGCCTCAGTGCAAGTAGCGAAGATGATGGGGATGTTGAACAGTAAACACAACCAACTGCAACAAACAGAAACAGCTGCTCATCTCCAGTTTTACTTGCACAAACCTGAACAGGGCTTAAAATACTTTTTTCTGCCTACCTGCAACTGTGCAGTTAACATTGAAAATTACCTGCACCAGACAAATTTTACCTGCACTATTCAGAAACCACTGTCTTCATTTTCATACTTAATAAATGTAGGTAGTAACAGTCAATGCAGCAAATAAAAATCCACATACACCTACACTTGTAATATAAACCTACTACTTGATCTAAATAAACCAAACCAAACATGGGCCAGTACAGGTTAGGTACAGGTAGAAATCTGAAATACACCTGCACAGCTACAATTTAACCTGCAGTAACCTGCAAATACCCAGTACATGGACCAATGCACTTTTCTGTTTCCCCACCTTTTGTCTGACAGATCTGTCTTGTTCCCAACCAGCATGATGATGACATCACTTCCTCGCTCGGTTCGAACGTCGTCGATCCATTTTGATGTCTGATGGAAGGAGTTGGCATCTGCCGAGGGACAAGTCACAAACAGGTGTCACAAATAGGTGTCACAAATAGGTGTCACAAACAGGTGTGTCACAACAGGTGTCACAAACAGGTGTCACAAACAGGTGTCACAAACAAGTGTTACAAACAAACAGGAGGCGAAGGCCTACTATCTATATTGTATACTTTTACATCTTGCATATACTTTTGTGCAAATTTATAGTCCTTACCATGTTCATATACTAATGATCACAAATCATACAAATATTTCCTTGAATGTGATATTATAGACAATGACTGCTACTGTAGGTCTGTCTTACTTGTGATATCATAGACAACGACTACTACTGTAGATAGACAATGACTGCTACTGTTGATCTGTCTTACTTGTGATATCATAGACAACGACTGCTATTGTAGATCTATCTTACTTGTGATATCATAGACAACGACTGCTACTGTAGAATCGCGGATGTAGGAAGGGATGAGGCTCCTAAATCTCTCCTGCCCGGCTGTGTCCCACAGTTGAAGCCTGACCTGAAGAGGGAGAAAAAAGGTACAAGAAATGAAAATGCATCTCAAAATCATTATCTTTCTTGTTATACTATGGTTTACCAACTTGAAGGTAATGTTACAATATACAAGTGTGTCTTACCTTGGATTTAGTTTCATGTAATTTTACATGTAGTTTACTTCTAAGTAAGGCTCATCAAATGAAATATTTGAAGTGTTCTCAGTTTTTGGTATGACCTGGCCAGGGTTTGAACCCGCGACCCCCCAAAAAATGCAAAGCCAGCACTATGCTAGGCTATATTGCACCGGTCGAAATTCATGTAGCATGCTGAAAATGAATTATTCTTTTGATATCTCTGCCCCCTACTCAGTATTCCTCCATGATGTTCCGCTGACGATCACATTCATCCTGGCGACCTTTCCCTCCAAGGTCAAGCCCGCGGAGCTGCGGCAAGACGGGATACTTGACCTAGACTTACTCCCATAGCTTATGCCGGGATTTCAAAGATCTTTGGGGCGTGCCTGGGGCTGGGTTAAATAGACCTTAACCCTGTGTTATCCCGGTAGGTGATCTGTGAACGACACACGTCACACAGAGACATGGAGGGGACAACGACTTGGAGCAAAAAGTTTTTGAATTTTGAAGTATGTATGCCATTTGATAGATGTCCCCAGTATACTGTACATTAACCATTTACTTGGAGAAACTAAAACACTTGAGAATGAGCACTAGGACTTTGAGAAAAGTTTTCTCAGTGAATTTTGAAGAGTTGTATGTATGGATTAGTTTGATAGAATTATTGGAACCTTCGGGATCAAATATCCAACAGAAAAGGGCTCCTAAATTGACCTAAACTGGGAACTTTCACACCACTCACAGGCTCTCTTTAAGCACGTTTACGCCTCTAATTGCATGTTGAGCTGACAATTGACGCCCTTTTGACCCGTCTCCAGCATAAACCAACACCTTCTCTTTTTACTTTTCAATTTCCATCGTTTAATGTTCTACCATTCCGAATTTTGAAGATTTCAAAATGGAAAGCAAGAAAAACTCATTGAGAATGACCACTAGGACTCAGCATGGAGCCTAGCTTTCACATCATTGTTCTATCATAATGTTACATCAACTTCTGTCTGAAATTTTTCTTTACTTCCAGCTAGGCTACAGTTTTGATGCCAATTCCCGGTTAGTTTACCTGGCTGCTATACTCCTAGTCGGTGGCAGTCCCTGGAAACTAACTAAGATGGCACCCAGTGGTGCTGGGATGCACACCAGAATTTTGAAGAGTTGTATTTGTGGATGGATGTCTCCAGTTAACATCAAACCATTAATTCACAAAGCTAACGAGGAAAACAGATATATGAGTAAAGAACCGCATCAGTATTATGATAAAAAAAACACTAATTGGTTCCATCGATGAAGATTATATAATGTGTTATGATCAATATACACAATTATACACAATTCAAAATCTATCCAGTTGCTTTAGTAACTGCTTGCTTAGATAACTACATCTAATTGGTTTCATTCAGGATATTAGGGACTCTGACATTATCTTTAGGCCACACCAATTTAATTTGTTGGTTTTTGAATTTTTTTAGAAGAAATATGAAGCGACAGAAAAAGAAAAAAAACGTCTAGGCATCCTACTATAGCCCCAAATGCTACGATAGGAGCCATGAAGTCAACACTAAAGGCTGGGTTAATATTTAAACAATGAATTTTGAACTTTTAATCAAACCACTGCATTGATAAGATGGAAAAACTGTAACAACTAGGAAGAAAAGGACTTTTCTCAACTGTTGAGCATGCTCAAAAAATGAGCATGTTTGAGTTGATTCAGAACCAGAATCTTTATTTTTTTTGCAAATGAGAAAAAAATAAAGAGGCGAATCCGAGAACCAACAAATTAAATTGGTGCTTTCTTATATATGATTATTTCAAGGGTCTAAAATCAGCCTTCTCCTTGCGTTATGACAGAAAATTTGCATCAGTTATTGGTTTCAGCAGAAGAGAGAATCCAACAAAATCTCCAACATAAACTTAAAGCATAACATTATCATAAATGCCTCCAGTTATACATGTTTTAGTGAACTACTAATCTGTCTACAGAGTCACTTAAATGTTACCTATACATCACGTTAATCCTTCAGTTGATGAGGAAGACAGATACAAGTAATAAAGCAAAATAAAGGATTGCTCTACTGAGCAATTCCTACATAAAACTCAATCTAATCAACACATTCTTTACACCCTGTATTGACAAGGGTTCCCAACTCTACTATAAACAATGTGCATTCACTCATAAAACATCCATGTACATTTCAAGGTATTAATGGCGCTAATGTTCTGGATTGGAAAAGAAGACAAGAAGGAACATAATTGGAATTTCAAGACATTTTCCCATGTCTTTTTTTATTTTTACACCAAAGCACACTCATGGTTCACTGTTATTTTGAAATATAATGACAGTTTGCTTATACTTTCATAAATTCACACATTAACAGTAAAAATGGCCTGAACCCTCCACCCAATCTAGTTGCAGCTTTTTATGGCTTTATGGTTTTATAAGCTACAAATCTTGACGTTGCTACTTTCTTGCCTCTTAAGTGGCCTTAACTAACACGGGGATCACAACTTTTACTGCAAACGAAGTAATTTCTGCCAAAATCATGATGTAAATTCCCCACACAAAATGAAATAGCTATTCTTAGTGTGGCATGATTACGTAGTATGAGTTTTGAGACCACTAAGGTCAGGGGATGGAGTATTAGGCTCACATTTACTCGGCAGGCTTTTATGTTTGATCAGTGCAGGGGGCTGATTTATAATCACGGTACTGTCGGCGAATCACCTACTAGATCACAAGCTACTGTGGCGGCCATCCCAACACAGTCACTCGTTTGTGGACCTTTGGGAGTAAAGGCTTTCATCACCAATTTTTCTGAATTTAAAGCAAGAGTTAGGACAGGAAGTGGAAGATTGTAGATACTAGATAAAATAATTTGATGTGTATGGAAAGTAGTAACCTTGTATTGTTGAAACCTGGATTGAATGTTTCCAATTTCAATTAAATGTTTGTTCTTTTCTTTAAAATTAATCCAACACACACGCACCCGCCCACCCACACACACACACACACACACAATGGGATTTACAGGGAATGAATATATTTAATTCTTTACTACTTTGATTTCTAATTATGGATTCTAGACATCAATATTGTTTAATCTAATATGTTTACTCATGTGTCAACTTAGATTAGTTTGAGGGATGTCAATATACATGTATAAGCCTAGAGCTTTCTAGGCTTTCTTTGCACAATTTTGTTTTTTATTACCTATTATGCCTAAACAAACAAAATGTAAACAGTAGAACATGCACTTGACACTGAGTTTTGATTTTCAGTGTTTAAAAAAAATCACATTAAAGCACGTAAATCATCTTCTAGCTGTTTCTAGAGCTCTCAAGGCTTTCTGTGCACTATTTCATTTGTTTTTTTTACCACCTACATTGTATTATGCACATGCAAACAAAAGGTAAACAGTAGAACATGCACTTGACACTGAGTTTTGATTTTCAGTGTTTAAAAAAATCACATTCAAGCACGTAAACTGCACATTCATCTTGTAGCTGTTTCTAGAGCTCTCAAGGCTTTCTTTGCACTATTTCTTTCATTTGTTTTTTTACCACCTACATTGTATTATGCACATGCAAACAAAAGGTAAACAGTAGAACATGCACTTGACACTGAGTTTTGATTTTCCGTTTTTAAAAAAAATCACATTCAAGCACGTAAACTACACATTCATCTAGCTGTTTCTAGAGCTCTCAAGGCTTTCTTTGCACTATTTCATTTTTTTACCAGCTACATTGTATTACGCACATGCAAACCAAAGGTAAACAGTAGAACATGCACTTGACACTGAGTTTTGATTTTCCGTGTTAAAAAAAAGTCACATTCAAGCACGTAAACTACACATTCATCTAGCTGTTTCTAGAGCTCTCAAGGCTTTCTTTGCACTATTTCATTTGTTTTTTTTACCACCTACATTGTATTACGCACATGCAAAGAAAAGGTAAACAGTAAAACATGCACTTGACACTGAGTTTTGATTTTCCGTGTTAAAAAAAAATCACATTCAAGCACGTAAACTGCACATTCATCTTGTAGCTCCCCTGACTGATGGGACCATTCCAGTCCATCCATCAGTGCCAGTTTGAAGAGTAATTGACTTGATGGCCAGAAAACGATGCTGTCCTTTAAGGCCACACCAATTTAATTTGTTGGTTCTCGGATTCGCCTCTTCGTTTTTTTCTGATTTGCACAAAAAAAAAATTGATTCTGGTCCTGAATCAACTGCAAAAATGCTCATATTTTGCCCCCAACAGTTGAGGAAAGTCCTTTTCTTCCTAGTTGTTACAGTTTTCCCATTCTATCATTGCAGTGGTTTGATTAAAAGTTCAAAATTCAATGTTTAAATTTTAACCCAGCCTTTTGTGTTGACTTCATGGCTCATTCCGTAGCATTTAAGCCTATAATAGGATGCCTAGACCTGTTTTTATTTTTATTTTTTTTCGCCCTGTTGCTTCATATTTTTTCTGAAAAAATCCGAGAACCAACAAATTAAATTGGTGTGGCCTAATGGCGGAATGTTGTTACACCGGAATGTCGTGTCTAGGTTACCCCGTAATTACACCGACACAGTCTGTTCTGCAACAGTCTGCATTGTTTCCTCGGTCCGCCGTCGCCTGACAAATGAGCAATCTTAACGTCCCTCCGACCAAAATGTGTCAACCGCCCAATCAAAGTGCGTGGTACTTACCGTTCGATCTTCCAAATACATCGTCTTTGAAAGAAAATCTATTCCGATGGTTGCCTGTGGAGGAAAAGGAGAGGGCTGTCAGTGGAGGGGTGTCTGAGGAATCGATGGCGATGATAGCAGCCATCGAAAATCATTCTGATGTTTTAATTACTGCTCCTCGGCCCAGAGGTGCTGACAACAGAGTTGCCAATCCTGCTGTGACGGGGGGAGAAAGTTGCTCTGTCACAGGATCCTGACGGATTTTAGTTTCAGATCCATATACAATATGTAATGTTTGCATCGTTGTCTCTATTTCTGTGGACAGTTGCACCAGTTTCAGCTGCTGGGCTGACCTATGTACATGTAATGTCCTGTCACATTTTCAACAAATACATACAAATGGTACCTGTTACATAAGGCCTACTTTCCAATAGATGGCAGTTGCTGAGTGACTGTTGAGCGACAGAAATTTGATTAGTGTGACCCTTGATCTTATGATTGGAATATATTGCACAATGCAAAAGTATGATTTAAAAGACAACCAATTACACAAAAGGTTAGAAAAAAACTTGTCCTTTACCTATGGAATTTGTTCGGTGATTGGTCTAATATTTGAACGCTCAACAGTCAAAGCCTCCAGTGGAAAGGAGTACAATGTACATGTAAGTCTGATCATGCCACAAGATTGTACAGACACTGTTGCACTGCTAGATTTGTTTCTATGTTATGACATTCCTGCATTTGTGTCTTTGCAAGTAAAAGAAGCATGATATGTTTGTGTACCTATACAGGTAGAAACATAGGTCTTGTGAAAATATAGTCATGTAACTTAAAGTTACTGATACTGCAGTGAAAAGAAAAGAGGAAAAGAAAGTGCACCTAGATCAATATCATTGTATATGAATGACAAATATGAAGTGTCATAACCCTGAAGAGACCATCCCCTCAAGGGTGCTTTAAAAATGCAGGACTTTCCTTCATAAGGTTTGCTGACCCGTGAAAAAAGGAGCAACAGCTTTCTTCTCACAAGAATGCCGTTCCACACTACAGGGAGGAGAATTTATCAGTTCTAAAGTTTGCCAGCTCCAGGCCATGTTATATTAGTACTCTGGCCGTGTCTCCAGACTTCCCCATATCTTCTTGGAGATCTGCAACAAAGATTGGGTTGACTCGCAGGTCTATTTTTACATATCGGGAGTTGGCGCATTTGCCGCGAGGGGCGAGAAGCAACTGGCGAAATGTAGGCGTCATCGGTGGATGATGACCGTGTGACACGGGAGCGATACGACCTGTTTTATTACCGGGTATCATTACGCCCAGAGGGAAAGTGTTGAAGTATGGACATTGCCTCAGTCATAGCCGGGGGTTGAGAATTATTCAACGCTTGTGTCGTTTATGGGAACAAATGCGGCCCATCTGCCTTGGGTTTGGAGATAATGCCAGGATGATAAGCTTGAATAAATCAAGCTGCTTGGTTCTGCAGTTCAACTATTGTACAGTTGTTTAAGTTCTGTTGGCACAAGTACAAACACAAGACAGGAAATTTGCTTTTCTTACACAAGAAATTTTCCTTTCTTACACAAGAAAATTTCTATTCTTACACAAATATTAGCTGTATGATTTTTGCTATTGCTGAAAAAAAACTGCTACCATGATATTTACACAGACTGATAGAAATAGCAATGTTTGGGAATATGTATCCATGACTAAATTCATGTCTGAATTTTCAGCTAAAGCAAAGTAACTACATGTAGCATCCAGCCTTTCCAAAGTGATCAACAATTTGTTGGTGATAAAAATACATGATGCAGAAAATAATATAATAAAGGTTTCAGGTTGTTTCCTCATACAACTGGTAAACTGCTTTTGGTGTGTACAAGTTGACCACAAATACTAGATCGTAGATGTATTCATGAGAATATTTACAGTAGGAAGAGCATAATCATAACAGACCTAAGAGCAAATGTTACAAATTACAATGTAGTCCTACATGTTGAAGAAAATAAGATATCCAGGTATATCCAGTAATAGAGTTTGAATCATCTTGAAATGTAGTCTAATGATATAGAACAGTTAAACATAAAACTTTAAGCCATTACGGGTGAACAGCAGTTATTGATATCTAAAGTCAGACTTGCTGGTGCATGTGATACTGGAGAACACAGAATCCCCAGGATACATCCAGCCGAGGACGAAGTTAATCTGCCAAACCAGATTCCTTCCCCAATCACCGCGACTGAAACACGTCTCTTGGTGACCCGGCACTGTGTATACAGCTTTGGCGCGTAATCCTGATTAAGCATTTCCAACATCAGTGTCACAGAGCTGAGCACATCAATTGGCCCGGGGACAATCATCTTACCATTTCCACACAGCTTATCAAAGGGGATTAGTAAGCTCCGAATCTACGTGTCACCTAATCGCAGCGAGGGGGGAGACACATTTAGGGATGATGGCGGTTTAAAGGCTTCACTTACAGAGTGAGATGATCAGATTCCTTCTACATGACCTTGTGTAAATTGGGATTTTCCCTCCTGTGCAGAGATAGCTGCGGACGCTGCATACAAATCATTACGGAAAGGTCATAGGGCTGGGCTGTTGAAGATGGTATCAGAAATAGACAGATGTTTACACCAAAGATAAACTACCATAGATGACCTCTGCTGAGCCGTAATAGAGGCACAAGTAAACACTACATGCATCAAGCTCACATGAAATCAGGTGTAAAGCTGAAAACGATGGGAAAATATGGCCGCTTCCTTAAGGATGTATGGCAAGAACATATCCCCCTTTCAGGTGCCGCCATAGGAATAGATTGCAGTCAAGCAGGAAAATGACACCGTAAGCTTTCACATGTGGCCCTGCCTCCAAAGAGATGGCACTGGCTTATCTCCAGGTTCTTTACATGTTAAAGGCTTGCTTTGAAGTACAATTTATGAGCCATAACTACCCACTTGGCAAAGAAGATATGTCTGCTTAAGAAGATAGCGTGGTAAAAGTGGCTGTTATGTGCTCCGAATGACCTGGTTCATTGTTGTTAACAGCAGCAGTGCTTTCAGCACCATTGAGAGGGACAGACACCTCGCCTATATACAGCACTGTCAGGCCGGGGGGATTGTGTGTTATCAGGCAGGGGATCTCCGGTGCTGGGTGTGAAATGCCCCTTAGCGACTTATTGATCCCTTAGTAAACTTCCCCCCTTGTTGAAGATGAGGTATTTGGGGCCAGAAAGGCAGCGTTGGGCAACGCGTTAAGGCTTTTTCATCTTCCAGAAACGAGGTCCTTATGACTGGGAATTGTGCATGGATTTGTCTGATGAACATGACCTTTACACAGTCTGTAGAGGTCAAAAAGTCTAGTGTAAGTCAAGGTCCAATATTTGAACCGTCACAAATATGTAAATAAGCTGACCTGTGAAAATGCATACGCATATCATTATGAGCTTACAGTAACAAGACAGTATTCTCAACATGCCTGGTTAAACGGCCAATAAGACCTGTTCAGCATTTTGCTGGCAAGCTAAAAGATCTAAGCTGAAGGCTGCATACAAATAAGTATCAGGCTCTAATTTTGATACAAAATCAAATACCTATCCATACCATTGCGTCCATGTACATGTATGCAAAGTACACATTCATCCATCAACTGTAATTATTGTAGGAGCAGCTGTAAATCAGAATTTTTAACGGTACTTTTCTATTCATGTATATATCATTTGTGTACCGCAAACTTATCATTATGACAAGTAAACATACATGTAATACTTCGCCGACTTAAATTTTCTTTTTGCTGCACCTGCTGCTAACATGTCCGTTTTTCTCAGGCCACGAACTTTTGCTGCTCCAAACATAAAGTGATTTACAGTACTTTGACCTCTACCACAAGGTCAAAGAGTAGAAAGTAAGTTACGATCTTCTCATGGAATCGTATTTCAAGTTCATAACATGTCGAGAAATGAAGCAATGTGCAATTCCAGCAGTCATTACAGTTCTAGGTGCAGAATTTATTTCATCATTAATTTTCATCGTCGACTCAGCCAAGCTATGTCTTTTTGACCTTGCGCTCGGCGATAGAATATCATTCCACGACTACGCCGTTATTTAAACCAAATTTCCCATAACAATTTAGCTGTAGCTAGATTGGGACTGACTACAAGTTGGCTATATACATATTATACATGTAAGCTCTGCTATGCAAGCCCCTGACATTAATTTGCTTGCTGTACTTTGCTTCAAAAGCAAAATAAGAAAAAAAAGGGTGTCTACACTGCAATTATAGTGCGCTTGGGGGTGAACATAAGCAAAATAAAGTTAACTTCAAGTTGAAGTCATACATGTACAATACTTCCTAAAAAACAAGTTGGAACAGTTCATCTTCACTTCGGGACAATTGAAATTTATTTTTGGGACAATGGGAAGAAAAGTTAATTTCGAGGCCTGTGGAGGTGGGATGCTTCTATCCTCTTCTCCTTGCTAACGTGACCTTGAAGTCCCCCAGGGTTTTTTTCCTGATTTACATGACAACGTTGGACTCCTGACAGCCATCAAACCGTGATGAGAACTCTAGCCGGTCCAGAACGGCTCTCTGGGGAAGCCTTAATGTTTAGCCGGGGATACGCTGTCATTTTTCCCGAGTTGGGGGAGGTGACTTTCATCCACTGACCTTGTCTCCCAGCCATACGACCTGCCAGTCTTACCAAATTATTAATTTTTGGAAAATTTTTATTGCAGGAGTAACAAAAACAAATACAACAGGCAGAAATCAAACAGTCAAAACAGAAACAATACTGAAAGAAGATAAAGTACATCCATGAACTACTTTTGGAATTGCAAATCATTAGGAGATGTAGTACATGTAGGATAGAAAAATAAGCTGCAAAGATATTAATCAAAAATTACTTCCACCTGCTTGACTCATAAAAAAAAGTTGGACATTGACACCTCTGGCTAAATTATGCATTTTTCCTTTACTTGTTGACATTAATTTTGAGAGAAAACTTGTGTGAGACGTGAGATGTAGAAAGAGTAAAAAGGACTACGGTTACTTAACCATTCACTTGTTGTAGAAATAAGTTATCCAAGGAAAAAAAATTAACCTGAAAATCTATGTGTCTCAGTCTTCTTTTTTCTTTCTACCAATAAATACAAATGAATACCATTCAAGAGAACATACATGGTGCATCAGCAGCAAAATAATACAATTTATTCCCTAATGTCAGCTTTGATTTTCTATGATTTAACTTAATGAAGGAAGTGGCAAAAGAATTAGATTGTCAAAACAATACACCCAACAAACATGACAAATCTACATGAGTCACCCCTCTGTACTGAGTCATGTGCATTATAATGACATTAAGCTGTTCTAGGAATGCTCACAGAAGGTACTGTGACCTTTTCCCTACTTTTACACCCTCTTTACTCTCCTATTCAAGCTCTCTGCATACCATAAATTATTTTTGTGCTTTTAGGTTTAAGATTTTCGTGTTGACCTCTCCAAGTACACTCATCACATTGCAAACATACTATGTCTTCCATTGTGTTTCGGCAGTTGTTTTCACTGCGCAATGAAATTCCAGTAATACGAACTTAAACCAACTTACAGTACTACGTTTGGTTATCATACATGTAGCAGCCATTTTCGCAAAGAGATGATATCGTTTTTCCTTGAGTGACGGGCCTGCTCATCAGCGGATATAGGAACTGCTGGTTCATCCCAGGCCTCATTAAAGAAGCATAACACAATTAAAGGCCTTGGATGGGGTTTTCTGATTACTTTAAATCCCCTGTCACGGGGGACAACAGGATTTAGGTCAACAAGACAGACCGGTCTAGCACTATAGCAGGGCGGGGAACCAAAAAACAAACAAGAATGATTGCATATGGTCACAAATACTGCACACATGCCAGTCTTTTCACAACGAAGGGGAGGTTGTCGCATGTTGCATCTAGGTCAGTTAGAAAGACTATGTCATGCACTTGTGGCCACATGTACTATGTAGGAGCAATAGAAATCGTGAAGGGGCCAAACGTGCTACGCATGGTCATGCAGCTTTCTCTGCAATAAAAGGTTGTCAGATACCATTATATCAGTGGGCTGGAATTGTCAGAAATTGTGGAAGGAAAAGAAATTGTAACCGGCATGCCTAAAGAGGCCTAGTCGAATGTGACTGTGCCTGTATTATACTTCACTGTATCAGTGTGTATGGATAAAAGTCACCAAGCATAAAGGTATAGCTGATATACATGAATTGTACACAGTGATAATAATACTACAGGCTATGCTTCAGGCCATATCTTCCTATACAAATGCTACTTGTACCTTGGCAGGTTTTTTTCTTCAGGCCTATCTGATATTGAATCTTAACAGGTTTTTTTTTCTTTATTCCCAAGTAATGGACAAGAGGCATAAGTTAAAAGCACCCCCTCATAAATAAAGATAGCCACATTATATCATATCCTTCCTTGGCAGAACTGTGCTTTGAAGTGGGTATAATTATTAGTTATATGGGAAGAAACAGTTGTGCTGCACCGCTATTAATAATCCTGGTGAAGGCTCAGAAGACTACAATGTTCTGGTATGAATCTATGTTGAGTATTCTATGCTAACAATTTTTTTCAGATCTCTCAAAAAGGTGAGATAAAGTCAGAGAGAAATCTAATTTTTGAGAAAATGGCCATATGGAAGGTTCAAACTTCAGAGCACCACCCATGTTCCATTGCACACTGTAATAGATGCAAGTATTCTGACATATTCTTCAGATTTGTGGAAAGAAAAGTCCAAGTGAATCATATTCATTTCATGATTCTTTTGACAAAATTCTGGCATGTCACCAAGCCAGTCAAATAACGGGAAAACTTGGAAACATCCCTGATTTTGAGGCCCTTCTCCCAATTTATGCGGATGAGCCCTCAAGTGCAGCAGATAGCCATTCCTCTCCACCTGCACTATCACCTCTGCTTTGAAGTTTTACGACCCAGTCCTTCATTATGCCAATTTGAAGCGGCCTGATAGGTTCCTCGCGACTTGCGCCCCAGGAAAGATCAAGCAGTTTACGATGACTTGACTGAGGGACAGTTATCGCCCCTGATACCTTTGATGTGCAGGACGGCTGACAGATTTATTCACAGATTAAACACGACCTTGAGTGAATGGTGCCAACTTCTTTAAGGCATCTTAGGATCAATTTCTTGAAGACTTGGCAGGAGAGAGATCTTCTCGAACACTACCCTGATGGACAGGACGATAAAGGAAAGAGAGAGATGGTACCGACACCTAGTGCAGCAATTTGAAAGGGAGTTCAACATAGCTATCAAACACACATGCATAAATGTAAGTCATTAGATGTATCCAAGGATCACTCCAAGGATTTTTCATGAGTGTGAAAAAAAAGAAAAAATATAGAATATGAACACTTCACCAAATTTAACTCTCCCTATGTCCAATTGCTAAGCTAGTCAGCAAAAAGGACAGTGGCAAAATCTAGTTGTCTTTGGTATCCTACTTTGGGCCATAAACTAGATGTTGCCACTGTTCTTGGTGCTGAAGAGCTATCCACTAGAGGCATAAAGATGAGCTTTTGGTGTATGTGACACTATTATACACCTTAGTTACCTGAAGGAGGATACCAGTGACTCACACACACCAAAAGCTCATCTTTGTGCAAGGTGGATAGCTCTTCAGTACCAAGGACAGTGGTAACATCTAGTTGTCTTAACTACACTGTACACCTCTGTGGCCCAAAGCAGTAGTGACTCACACACGCACACCAAAAGCTCATCTTTATTCAAGGTGGATAGATCTTCAGCACCAAGGAGAAGACAACTTTACAACCTTGCCTGTAAAATAGGACTGGACATATACATTGGAATCAACTTTATTGGGCACAAATTTTGTTACTTGAGTCTGTTAAGTACTAGTAAAGAAACAAGAAACGTAGTACTGAATATCTTTTCATTTATCTACATCAGTGACTTTAGTATGACACTATAAGAGTAGTCGCCATTTGATGCCTTTATAAACTCCAATAGTGAAGACATATTGTATCCTGAACACGCAAACTTTTTATACACACAGGGCATTAAAATGCAGGAGGACACTTCTCTACCGTGCTATAACTTTCACAGGTGTATCCAGACTGAAACCTGACAATGTGCTAACCTACAGATAATAACAAAGCACCCGAGAAACTCCAACCGCTGATGTGCCCATCTCTACAACAGGCATACCGTAAAATATCCCGTAGTTTCAGCCCCAAGACACCCCATCCTGCTATATCCACATGGTACATATGTCAGCAATGAACCAGGGTCTCTAGGGTTGTAAATTAGGCATTGTTCAGCTCTGCCTATCTCCTGCTACAGGTCTGCTCTATGTACACAGCTGCTATCAGAACAGATCCCACTTCTAGTACTAATGAACAGGGGACCGTTACAAAAATAAAAGCCGGCCTGCCATGCCGTGGTGTGATCCACTTTGACGGGACCATTTGGCCCCCTGCCCAGTGTTTTGGGAAGTACGTTGCGGAATTATCCGGTATTTATTTAATTACGTACGAACCTGACCCCCTGCTTTATACCCAAACAAAGGGAAAACAGGATTAAGTAGTAAGAGGCTTGGGTAGATGTCTACCTGAATACAAATATCCATGGCAGCGGAACTTTCCTCTCTAACTCAGACTGCAATCATTGGGATGTTATAACCTTTGGCATGCTGTGCAATTGTGCATGATATTCAACGTCTACTAACACAGTTCTGCCAGGTTACATTCATCTGCCACCCTGGCAAGGTGCATCTAAGAAGATCTCCCCAAGTAAAATGCACGCCTGCATGCCTAAACTGTGCATACCTGGGGGTGCTGCACTAGAGATCTCTCAGAGTGGCAGGTAAATGTTAATGGTGGTTACATGCAATTACTGTCCGTGGATAGCTTCTGCAGTATAGTTTTTTTTCTCCATTTTTACTGAAAGTACTGCATCTATTGCGATTGAGCAGAAAGAGATCAATATCACTATCAGGCACATTAGATCAGGAAAAAATTGACATTTCGGAGTCCGACATTATTTCACCTTCCCAAGCCTTGTGGCAGGGGAGTAAATTTTACAGGGAAGTTTGGACACAAAGAAAACTCAAATTGCCCAATTCCCGTCTTACAATGATAAATACAGACTGAATAGCAGGGGACATTAGATACATTGTACTGGGAATAAACTCAGCATGCTTGAGTAATCATACAACAACCAGCAAAGTGCTATACTTCAATGTTTCAACAAGGGAGAATTTTTTGCATTCTTATTTTGTTTCTCCACAAAGAATCACATAAGCAAACAGCACTTAAACATGAAAAGGCCATGCACATGTAACTTTACATCTGGTGTTCTGGCTTTTATAGTGTAACAGTGAATTGTAACATGCTTGGCTACAGATAAGGGAATTCCTGGCCATACTCCAGTTTTTATGAAAGCCTGTGCTGTGGGGCTTCTTGTGACTTTTCTGTGAACTTGCCTCCAACTGAGTTTGCAAGGAAATGCTATTACTTAGTTTGCAAAGGCTTTGGAAAGATTTGGTGTTCTTTGATCATCTTCAAACATTATTTTTTCAAGTAGGAAGGACAATTCAGTCAGCAGCAAGGATAGTTGTTTTATCTGATCATAAAGTGACATACAAATTCAGTGGCACTAGTTTTCTGTGATACATATCAACAACTAAAATCTGTAATATACTACAATGTAGTTTCCACTACATACATGTACATGGTGCGTATATATAATATTAACCAAAATTTAATGGCACATAATGACAAAAATGTACATATTATCACAGAAGAAATTGTTTCGATGCTGAGAACACAACTAGACAAAGCGTAGTCTTCTTTGTTTCAGATTAACAACTGAAACCTATGATATCATACAATCATGTAGTTTCCACCACATACATGTAAATGTACATATTAATAAAGAAATAGAACATAATGACAAAAAGGTAAATGTATATGCATATCACAGAAGAAATGGTTTCAATGCCGAGAATACAACTAGACAAAGTGCAGTCTGACTTTTGTATAATGAATTGGTCGGGGCGCTACCTCCTGACCTTTGACCTGCCGATGTCTAGACGGTGGCTAGCCAGCCTGGAGCCAGTTGGCCCCAGCCAATAGTAACGTCCTTGTACTGAGAGATGTTGTAATTTCCAGATACAAATACAGATACAAGCACAGACAAGCTGTACAACAAGGTCTTTAACAGCTGCTGTAGGAATGGGCAATTGGTGACCAGGGTGTCTGGCTCCACTTATGTTATATCTCACAAGTTGCAACTGTGTATCTGTGTGTATACAGTATGTCTGAGGGACACATATTCATACTTTTACCTGTACCATTCATTTTCTATTCCTTTTGGACCATAAGGCCATGTTGATTTCATTATATGGATGACATCCCAAAAAAAGTTGCCTGCATCATGAAATCTACATGGTCATCAAGGTTTAACAAATGACTAAACATACATGGTATGGCAAATAATAGACTCTTCAGTTTCGTTTCTTCACATTTTTTTCTTCAAAGAGAACCTGTGATCAGCTGTAAACCAGGATTCTTCAACCTGGTCAAGGTAGACATTAGGAATAGCTGCACAATTACAATTTTAGCTGTAGTATCCTGTATACACATGTATCCAGGTGATATTCCAAGCTGATTCAAAAACACTGAGGTTCATCTACATTCACTACCTATGCAGGTAATTTGTGCCCTCACAACATAACCGTTACTATAACATAACATAGCCAGCAGTAGTCGCCATTACACCTCCATCACTCTCCAACAAATCATGCAAGTCAAACATCTTTAATGTCCCTCAGAAGCTGACGGAAAAATAAAAGTTCACACTTTGCTGTTTGATTGTCTCAGCATTGCGAAACGCACTCTGCTCCTGCCATTAGCTCCTTGCAGTTAGATCGCTAGTGGGAGGTTACCTCTGCCGCTGTGAAAGTACAGTAAATCTAAGGCATACCATCTATTGGAGAGGACAGATCCCTGAAAATGCTGGCTTGAAGCGCTGTAGGGTTACATCTCCTGCATACCAAACTCACGGATGGCTATAAAATTGATATCGGGTAAATCCCCCCATGCAGACCCTAACTACCAAGTAGGTTAGTGGAAGTGCTGAGACGGCAGTTGCCGGTTAGCTTTTCGCAGTCTGGGCTTTTATTTTCCCATCTTTGGAACAAGCCTTGCATGTAGAAACTGTAGGTGTAACTGCAGAGGTCACGATTTGCATTACAGACCCGTCCCAAAGAATGTACTTGTACATTTTTTGGGGTGGAAAAAGCACACACTACACTGTGTATGTATTAGAATGATTTCTCTATGTTGACCCAAAGTTCGAAATGAGCACTTTATGTCTGTGAAAAGTTTTTTTCAGGTTAGTGAATAAACGAAAACATTTCTTTCTTATTCATTTTGTACAACTAGAAATATTTCCTTGACAAAATTTCGGTAATGCCTCCTCCATACATCCAAATGCTAGAGTTTTATGCTAATTTGATTCAAATACCTCAACTCCAAAACACAATGTATCAACTTGCCATGGCCTACATTGGACATGATCAACATACGGGGAAATTACTGATTATCATAAATTTGCACTTAAAAGTTTCCTCCCTAACTTATAAATTACATCTTTGATTTCCAGTTACTGCAATTACCCGCAAGGCATTGTTGTAACCCCCGGAGGTAATTCCCCAAGCGTGGTGTGCTTTTAAGAAATTGGCACAGAGAGACTAGGAGTAATTGTGTCTACTACTAAGAGTAATGCTGCTTGCATTCGTCTTAGATCTCCAGACATGTCTTATGGGCACACTTCCTGATTCCTACAAGGTTTGGAGATGTCAGCTAGCCTCAAATGTTTTGTAAACAGCATAAATCAAAAAGTAACAACGATTTTGTGTTTATTTTCCAATAGCAACAGACTGAATGCTTTAAATAACAAACATGCAAATTGGGGAATACCTGGTCCAGATCCAACATATATTTCACTATTTGTCCTGTTACGAACACAAAGTTGGAAACAGATTTACAACCAAAAGAATTAGAGGCAAGTAACCGTACGTACATTGTATTTCTATTAAATCTTTCATATTTCCTTGAAGTTGATGGGAAATACATCATTTCCTTAAAAGTCTTGGTATCCTTGTGACTACTACTAGACCAGTCAGGCACATTTGAAGCCCAAGCCAATATTCCAAACCACGACAAGGTGACCTTTGTTGGAAAATTTCTCAGATATTGACGGCACAATACTGGCAGATCATCCATACCCATTTGCCTATCTCCCTATTATGGAGTTGAAACAATTTTCCTATTACGGAAAAATGCCAGATCATGCCAGGTTATCTCCTAAATCTTTCAGATGCTTCTGGAAAGGCCAGCGACTTTCCTGCTAGTTCTACTTATCTTAGTCCCAGGTCGAGCCAAAGGGACTACTACCATATATGTACATGTGGTGGCTATTATAACGGTGACTCAGTGACAGGACAGAAGATGGAGAGCATGCCGTGAGCAGTGATCGCCGAATCAACATTCAGATCTTGTCCGTCCAATGCAATCAATACCCCAATTGTTGTTTCAAACCAGACCGGGCTATAAATCTACCGCCGCAATATATGAAAATGCGTTTGTCCATGTCCGATGACCGTAAATCGTACGTGATTTGTCCGCCTCTAAATGTCAGGGAATCGGCGTGGAAGCAGATGCCTTCGCTTGTTAGGCTGCACGGTTGGACTGCGCCACAACCGGGGGGCAATAGCTCTTCTGGTCGGTGCATTCAAGCAGTCCGGAAGAACAAAGGTACTGATTCCACCATAGGATGGTAGTAAGACGATTGACGGGAATATTTTGACCAAATGGTTGAGAAATAGGTTATATACAAGGTAATTACTACAGCAAACTTTTGAATCATCACACAAATCACCATGCAAATCAACTGACAAACAATCACATTGAATAAATGAATCACTCCCAAATCTTTAATTCCCGTTTGTGCAAAAAATTTTTCACCAATTGGTAACACTACAAACTTGTTAATCATGTGTTGTTTTTTTCAACATTCAGAAGTCTTAATATAAAGTTTACTGCTACCCAACTAGAGTCAAAACATAAAGGTCCACACAAATATCGGCATCATAAATACTAATTTTCAAAGCTGTATTTATCACATTACAGTATGACTGGTACATTTTCAAAAATTCTACTGAAACAGTGTCTGAACCTGACGACTCCTTTGGCAAAAGTTTTTGTTTTAAAGGTCATGATCAGGCAGGCCCCTTTTGAAGTCTGAACAAAATTCTGACAAACTCCAATCCTCTAGTCAGGAGAACTTTCTGGATTTTTATGGGCCCTGTTAATGAACAAGCAATTGCACGAGAACCTATCAAGTCTTATCAGTGAGACTGCTATCGTAAGCACGAAGACAGTGTTCAAATCTTGTTTACGACTGTTTGGCATTTGATTTGGAGTAGGATGAGCAGCTATGTTGGATATGTTTGGCCCACGCCGAATGAAGGGTGGCCGCTTGTTTGGGAACTGACGTTTCATGGCTCGCCATTTCCATGCCGCACGTCGCTTTAGGACGCAACAATAGGAGTGATGCACGGCGTAGGAAATTGAGGCAGAGAACTGTTACATCTACGGCTTACACACTAATCCTATGGGGGAGGTCATAGAAAGGACACCAGCCAACAGACGTTCTGGAGTTTCACATATTCACACACATTCACATGACAAGAGATTAACTGGAAAGGCTACAGAACCAAGCTGCAACTATGAAGCTTGGTCACAGAAATAAAACAAACCTACATTGGGTGTCACAGGCAAAAAATGTCCAGACTATGCATGATGTACAAAATGGCTAATAAACACCAGATCAATGTACAGACTACTAAGTACCTAATACCAGCTCTGAAAAGAACAAGAAATTGTCTAAAAGATGTATAAGAAGGCTTCATAATACACATAAAACACTGAGCCAGACCCTACATCTGCTTGGATTTATTCCTTTCATCATGGTTCAATACGATTGCTTTCATCCACACTTTCCTGGTAATATCCCTCCAGTTGTACCATTTAAGATTGATTACCACACAATTTGTGTGTGTGACCCATCAAAAATGGTCATATAGCAGGTCAAGGGTCATAAGGCCAAAACAGATGGGATTTTTGCCAGTTTTCATAGTTAAGAGAGTAATTGTCGGCTATATCTGTATCAGGAAGGGTCCAGGACTTCATTTGCATTGATTGACAAGATGTTTCCCCATAAAGTGGACAGATAGTTGATTGATAAGAGATAGATGGAGCATTTGCACCTTCCTAGGGAAGGATTAGTAACAGTTGACCTACATTGGAGGATCATTTAGAATTTGGGAGCAAAAATCTTTGCAGTTTCAGTTTCTTGCTTAGCCATGCAGACAAATACATCTCAGGACTGTCACATTGTTTTTCCTGTACCCCTGGATGAAAAAAAAAATGCAAGAACATGACTTGAAATCTTAATTGCTGCATTTACTGGCTCCATCCAAGGAGGTGAACAAGAATTTATGAAGATAAACTATTAGACTCAAAATAATTTTGTACTTGCAACAACAGCAGTGTTCAGCACCAGGGACAGGCACTACTGTAATAACTGAGCACTAGTGTGACTGTCAGACATATACAATGTATGTACCTCCAAATAACTAATGCATTATTTGTAACAAATGTGCAAGAAACTACATATAATGTGCATTATATTGCTAGTATGTGTCTTAAGCAATGGCATAATGTTATAATCCCAAAACTGCTTTGCCAAATAATTTAAATTTAGTTAGTTTTGCTTACAAATTCATTTCACCCTCCCCAGATCAGTACAGCACTTTGCTCTAAAATTCTAGGGAGAAAACTCTAGGCATAATTTTGGCAAACCTTCCAGGCCCCTGAAGTTGTTCACCTGTTAACAAATACAAACACAAATTGCTTGAGACTCTCTCCAGCTCATCTGGCAGGCACGAGTGGGACATGAACTTCCCCCCAAGATGAATGAGTTCATTACCTCAGCAAAAGTGCAGCGCACAACTCACAAAGCACGGCACTTATCTAATGTACAATGCAGGGGTTAAAGTTTCTGTAATTGCTAATTCTTCACTGTTTGATCTGGAGCATTACTCCTCCCTGACATCCCCCAGATTGATGTTTCCTTATCTCTTCTGCACAATACAATAAAAACTTTTACTGTCTCCCACGAGATACGCTGTAAATTTGTTTACTTTCACAGGGGTTTCAATTCGCTGTAGGAGTGAAGGGAAGTTTTTTGAGTTGTTTTAAATTTGCAAACAAGTCTGTAGTATAGTAGTCATACAAGAGAGACACATTTATGGTATCATGAATTTGCCGTGAAGAGGTCACAGTAAAAATTACGGAAATAAATTGTCGCAAAAGCTTCAACACTAACAGTGCTACATATTACATATTTTCCATTCATTTGCCAATATGAGTCTGTCTTTAGTTATCATTGTATCTGCAAATACAGGGTAAGTTTTTTGTGCCATTTTGGGACGTACATTATATGGATGAGGTTTCGTGAAACGCTGTGAATGTAATGGATTTGCTGTAAAGTGTCCTACTTTTAACACCAGATTGACGTCATCGAGGCAGTCACAAGAGTAGACCACGTTTTTACAGCCCTTTAAAATGTAACAGTTTCTGAAAGTCTGGGAGTGGCGGTCTTACTCTATTAATATAATTATTGTGTTTTTTTTCCTGTAAAATAGGTCAGGAAAGTTTATTTTCCTCAAGTTGCAAGGAAGGAAAATACTTCTTAAAGTACATGCCTAACACTAAACATTGGCACACTATGATGGAAAAGTACTGTGAAATTATATATGCACAGTCTTCCTTTGTCTTACCAGTTGATTTAACCACAAACTCGAAGATAATATATACAAACATCTGATTTTACAGTGTTGAAATTAAAGTGCTGCTATATACAATGTATATATATAAGAAACCTTGTTCAAAAACAAATCTATATTCCTTTGAAACACAACAAGAAATATTACAACACCGTAGATAACAAAGTGTGCCAATTTGCTCAGAAATTGAAAATGGGAAAATTTGCAGGCTTTTATTGAATAAAGCTTTGTGATCACCCATACATTGTAATATTTCCCTTCTCCCAAAAGACTCCCGTACGACAATATACATGTAAGACAAATGTTCCTTCCTCGGGGAAAGCAGCAAATGAATTTTAAGCTGCGGTGCAATAAGCTAACAAATGAGGCAGGGGGGCTGCATTCTCCTTAATTGCCAATTCCTCATCATTCGTGTTACTTCATTCTGCAGGAGATGGTTAAAAGACCCGGCCCCAGAGAACCCAGCACGCTTTCATTACTTAAAAAGATGGGGAATCAGTCTCTGGGTGTTGGAAACACCAAATTTGGGTTTATTTCTCATTAGCTGCTGCACCTGTGCCAGGCTGAGAAATGGTGGGGGACGTTAAGCACGATTCTCGGAAGGTGTTTTAGCTGACCAATCACTGGCAAGAATCTAGGGTCAAGCAGTAAGACTGACCAATCACAAACTCTTCAATGTGTTCTTTAATACCTGCATTAAATATCAAAATACAATATAATCTATATCCCTCATACTGGATAACATTGAGAAATATTCAGTATCTTTATGTAATCATAAAATTTGATAAAATGTTTATACCCAAACACATAACAACGTTCACTCATTCGTAAAATTGTTAACAACCTACTAACAGCTGCCCTGCTGATAAAGTAGATGTTATATTATTATAAAGCATAAATCTTAACTGATTAGTAACTGTTAAGAAAATCAAGTAAATCATCAGGTGGTAATAAGCAGTGCTGTAAACAAAAATATTTTAATAATTATGTACCCTGTACCTGAACTGAGGTTATATATGTGCATGTTAACATCATAAATAATAATAATAATAATGATAAAGTACACATTTGTGTATGATTGTGGAAATTTTCAAGCACTTCTAGTTTGTGAATTACTTTCTTGTTATATCAGTATGATATACCATGGAGGTAGAAAATGGGTATACATGTAGGTGCCAAGGCCAACTGACAGCTTGAAAAAACAGCTTGCTGTAAGACACCACCCTGTGGGCAAATCATGAAAAAATAACCACACTGCCGTTAACAATGTGTGCAGCCATTTATCAAAGGTACATCTACAGAGAATTTCTTTTCATCTACATATTAGATAAATCTACAACACTTGGGAGGGGGCTTTTTGTAGTGAGCAGTTTCTGAAGATGAATGATTCTTTTACTATTCCTCACTCTTTTACAATACTCTGGAGGGACAACTCAAGAAAACATGGTTAAAACCACAGCAATATGTGCAAATATTTGGCAGAGCTTCCGTAATTTACCATCTCAGAAACAAATGTTTCTACTATTCTGTACCCGCTACAGTACTCAAGAGACGCAACTCCGCTAAAAATTTACGACAGGATGCCTGCACAGAATTCCCTCAGAATTATGACTGCATTACACAGGTCTTGGATATACACTCATCTGGGGTATTACTACACTCTTCAAACCCTCCGAGCTCCAATATGGAATTTCTCTAATTTATATCAGGGGATTTCTCATCCCGAGAAGACTTTCTATAATCAATAAATGCAGGTTTTATCTGGAATCCCTTAAGCTTCTGGCAGTTTCATAAAAATAGAG
>NW_017804031.1:71939-77591 GCF_001625305.1 Branchiostoma belcheri | reverse complement strand
ACCTCCATGAAATGTGTCATGGAGGTTATATTTTCAGTTGCGTTTATCTGTCCGTCCGTCTGTCTGTCCGTCTGTCCGTCTGTTGGTCAACAAGATAACTCAAGAACGCCTGGATGGATTGGTTTCATACTTGGTGTGTTGGTAGGGTGTGACGAAAACTGGAAATGATTAGATTTTGGGCCCCCTAGTGGCTTCCCTTGGTACTGCAGCGCAACTTCCGGTTTTGATATCTCGCGATCTGGACATGCTAGGGTCATGAAATTTGGATGGAAGGTAGCTCTTGTCCTCGGGAAGAAGTCACGTGAGTTTGGTCCCCCTAGCAGCTTGTTCTGGGACTGCAGGGTGGTTTCTTTGAAAATCTTCGAGAGAGGATAACTGAACAACCGTTTGATGGATCATCATGATTTTTGGTATGTAGGTAGCTTAAGTGATGCTTGACATAATCAAAATATAATTATGCAAATCAGGAGCTAATTTGCATAATTAATGAGGAAATTCTATAAATCAGCTGTATTTCATATTAGGGCTATAAAACTCTATAGACATATGTTAGTGAGAACGACAAGATCATTGGCAGATATCGATTATGTAAAGGAAGACCTAATTTGCATAATAAATGGCAAATTGGTACAATTTTATGGTGGTAACTGCTGGGAACTTAATACTTGCCATAATTGGAAGTTCAGTGAAGGTGAACATCACTAAACATAATTTATGTCAATCAGGACCTCATTTGCATAATTTATGAGGAAACGCTAGAATAGCCTTATTTCTTAAAATAACCCTGTCATTTGGTGGAGAGTATGATCAATTGATACAATATATGCAAATGGCCTCATATGATTTGAATATATGCGGTGAAAAATGTAAGCCAATTACAGGTGGTCATCACCATGCGTAAGATTTATGAAAACAATACACATGTCATGGAGGTATGAGATCATCGAACTCTAGTTGGAAATCAATTTCGTTTACTTTGTTCTGCTTAATGTTTTTCGGCAGTGGCGCCATCCTCTCGATCTCATTAGGCTTCCCAAGAGGTTTTTGTTGCCGAAAGCGTTCTGGTCATTATGACTTCAGTCATAATGACCAGAACGCTTGTTGTTTTTGCTCACGTTACTTCTTCTTCTTCTTCTTCTCCTGCCATTTCTTTAAATTGATTCAACTCCTTCATTTTTGGGCCAAATAACATGAAATTTGGCATGAAGGTAGAGTGGGCAAATACCCCCAGGTGTTGTTTTTCATTTTTGTGATACAGGCTTTTAAACCGTTTTATTTGAGCTTTTTGGCTGTGTTATAGAAAATGTACTATAACAGTGTGTTGCCATATTTGGGCATGAGTCATCAGAATGGCATGTGGAGTAGGCAACCAATAGGCATGCAGCTTTCCTCTATTCTCCTTGCTGATTGGCTGTTCGGATCTGATTGGGTTAACTCAATTAACACCTGTACAAAGCCATGCCATATTGACTGTATGAACTTTATTCAAGTGTTTTGGTAGGTATGTCAAGCTTTCCTGCTCCAGTATTGGAATACGGGGCATAAACGCTTCTTTTATCTTGAAAATCAACAGTTTGCATTATGAAATTAAAAATCTCTACCAATAATGTAAGGGATAGCTATCCAACTGTTGTAGTCTTAGTTGTATGTTACTTCATACTATAGTTAAATCAATGTAAAGAATTGTCTTCCCTTGTATTTCTCCTTCTTTCCCTGCCATGTCGTGAAATGTGGTGAAGTCATGCTGAATTTACTACAAAGCAAATGTCGGCCTTTCTAGTTTCGTATTTGTTCTTTCTGCGGCACAATTAATGTATGGTAGCATCTTATGGGCCCCTTAAAGGCATCTAATGGCATCTTAAGGCGGCAAAACGCCGTATAAACGCGAAGTAAGGCCATCTGTATAATATGACACATACTGCCTCACATTTTGAGTTACTGATTTGATTTAGATTTATTGAAATTGCAACATTTCAATACACGCGGAACAGAGGCAGTTGTTGCTGGTGTTGTGTCCCGCACAAAAAGAAACGAATACTGGACAGACATTACTCAATTCACTTGGGTCTAGTGGGGAAAGTCGTGTAAAGTGCCTTTCTCAAGGGCATAGGATCGGTGGCATGTCAGGACTCGAACCCGGGACCCTCTTGATTCCGAGTTGCGCACGCTATACCAGCTGTCAAGAAGGTCGTGTAACTAGAGAAATCTGTGAAAACAGCAAGCTTTACCAAATATAGATGTGATTGATGACTTTCGTTCTCTGGGACAGACTGAATGCAATCATATCTAAATTACAACCTGACCCAAGGGCCATGCGGAAACACAGACGGACACAAACACTATGACACATACACACACACACACACACACACACACACACACACACACACACACACGCGCGCGCGCGCGCGCGCGCGCGCAGAGAGAGAGAGAGACAGAGAGACAGACAGAGAGAGCCAGAGAGAGAGCCAGAGAGAGAGAGAGAGAGACAGACAGAGAGACAGGGAGAGTGAGAGAGATAGTGAGAGAGTGAGAGAGACAGAGAGAGAGAGAGAGAGAGACACAGAGAGAGGGGGGGAGAGAGAGAGAGAGAGAGAGAGAGAGAGTGAAAATTGCAAATGGCACCGTTTTGAAACTTCCCCGTGTGTGTGTTTCCAGATGATAGGACTGTACCAGTCTACGCTGATCACGGTGGCTATCAGTGTGGACCGGGCGGTGGCCGTGCTGTTCCCCTTCAGTAAGAGCGGCGCTCCTCACCGCACCAAAGTCATGATCATCACCTGCTGGGTTCTCAGCACAGTCTTCAGCTTCCCGCAGGTTTGTTTGTTTGTTTGTTTGTTTGTTTGATTGTTTGTCCCTTCAGTAAGAGCGGCGCTCCTCACCGCACCAAAGTCATGATCATCACCTGCTGGGTCCTCAGCACAGTCTTCAGCTTCCCACAGGTAATGCCAGGGTCTTAATACATGTATATCCTATTCAAACCTCTGGGACAACTCTCTTGCCTTCACCACTTTGCAAGCAAGAGGCATGTGAGCAGTAATGACACAGAGCGTGTAATACTACACATTTGGTGGAAAATTACAGGATAATACAAATATTATGGACATGCACATCTTCCCTCATTGCATTACTAGTGTTTTTGGATGTGGCATGTTAGTTGTGATTCTCCATAATCAACCCTAGCTGATGAGTTGTATAGGGGTTGAATAATTTTGCCACCTGCTTTTTGTGTTAAAGTTGCCATTTCAAATGAACTATGAAAAAATATTGACTTTTTCTCTGATATTAAATTGTAATAAACTATCTGTTAATCACTTACATGAGTTAGGCATGTTCTACAGTTGTAATTTTCCTTATTTTGGCAAAATTCCCCAAAATACAAGAGGGGTTGAATAATTTTGCATGCGACTGTATATATTCCAACATGTAATCACAAGACGTGGTGACGGCACACTCAAGTTTTTTCAACTTATATTAATGCCGTCACCAACACAGGGGACAATACAACACTCAGTTTCACCTGAGCGAAGTGAGGAAAGTCGTGCAAAGTGCCTTTCCCAACGGCACAAGATCGGTGGCATGTCAGGACTCGAACCCGGGACCTGTTGGTTCCGAGACGAGCACTCTACCGCTACGCCACACGACCCCACTAGGGTCACATTTCTAAGCCGGGGCCCGGTCGGATAGTTTGCGAGAACGAAAAAATATGATTATCATATAAAAGACAACGAAACACACAAAACGTTAAAAAGATAATACTATGATGAGCATGCCGATGATGGTTTGCGCAAATTTTTGATATGCATTTCTTTTTCGTTCATTAAAACTGCCCGGCCGGGCCCCGGCTTAGAATTGTGACCCGAGCGTAATTCTTTCTCAACACTTAAGGCCATTTCGGTTCGAATATATGGATGACATCCAAGCGCGCATGAATTTCCAAAAAAAAAGTTTTCGACCATACTGTAAATCGTACAAAGCAGCTGCAAAATGAGCAAATATATGCCGTAAATTGAAAAGAAACGGTGTAGAATGTCGAGACTAATGTTGTAGAATGCCAAAATCAATTTCAATGGTAAAGAAGATAATGTAAAGAAATTAGTTTATTTTTCGTCATACCACACACACACACACACACACACACACACACACACACACACACACACACACACACACACATAATACTGTACACACACACACACATACTGTGTGTTAAATCATGTTTGGTCACCGTTGCGTTAGAAACTTGCCTGTTGCAGATCATATCTTTTCCGACATAACATTTTGGAAACTATTTATTTATTTATTTCTGTATTAACGGGATGTTGACCTTACATGTGAGAATACGACCTTATATGAGACGTTCTGCAAAAGTTTGTTTGTTTGTTTGTTTGTTTGTTTATTTAGGAATCTCCCATTAGTGATAATATGTACATCACTATTCCTATACAACATAAAATACAACTATTATTTACATTTACGTTCAACTGCTATCATTGACATTATGCTGCAGGAAAACTTATCTAATCAACATAGTAAATTTAAAGCATCAATTATTACATCAATTATTACAGCAATATTACACTATACAGCCATCAATCAATAATATTACACTATACAATTAGCCAAAAAACAATTTTGTAATAGATGTCTGAGAGGTCAGAGGTCATGAAATTGTGCAGAATATATTCAAAACGTTTACCACCAGGAGTTAATTGGTGTGTGTTTGTTTTTATGTGCTTTTGTCCAATTCCAGATTGTTTCTTTAAACGTTCGTGGGAACGTTGAGGATGTGATGTGAGTAGGCAAAGTGTTGTATGTTTTAATGCACCTGTGTACGAAAGTCCGAGTCATGGCGTTGGTTCTAGGTTTAGATTGTTGGAATGCTCCTTTTTGTGCCAGTCTAGTGTTGTGCGAATGTGCTATGTACAATACATTACGCGCGGGTTTCTCGTAGGTGCAGTACGTTTTGCCAAGGTGCTTGGCAGGCAGCATTGATAGATGGCCTTGTGAGATATAGTATGACACCCCTATGAAACTGCAATATTCAGGATTATGTTTGAAGTAGCGTTTTATTACGCTCGCCTATCGCTCGCAAGATGAATGAGAAATGACAAACTACTTCGTTCAGTCACTTTATCAAAAGTTGATACCGTGTCGTACTAGTCATGTTGAGAAATGTCACAAACATGTACGAAAATGAAGACAATCTGTAGTCAATCCATCAACTGAAAATCAGCATTCGAATGAAAGCTTATCTGTGTTAGTAGAATCCGTAGTTATAGAGTTTAAGATTTGTTTCAACAAACAGAAAGGAACTCACCATGAATTTTCAGTCGATCTGGTCGACCTTCGTCAGATGTATGATTCCCAATTCCGACTTATCTGATATGAAGGTCGTAGTGGGGTCGTGTGGCGTAGCGGCAGAGTGCTGGACTCGGAACCAAGAGGTCCTGGGTCCGAGTCCTGACATGCCACCGATCTTGTGCCCTTGGGAAATTTTTCACTTTTTACGACTTTCCTCACTTAACTCAAGTGAAAATGAGTATTGTTCTGTCCTGTATTTGTACTCTGTGTTGGTGGCGGCATAAAATATATATTGAGTGTGGTGTCGCCATGCTTGGTCATGAAATGTTGGAATACATATATATATAT
>NW_017804031.1:65447-71919 GCF_001625305.1 Branchiostoma belcheri | reverse complement strand
TTTATTTATTTATGACGATTTACCACATTTGTGGAAGGATTGACATAACAGGTGACTATCACCTTTTCAAAGATGCCAACCCCGAGACAAGACTGTAAGGTTAGAACCACTCACACCGGGAAGGTCCCCTACTCTTTTCGATAAGTGCGGTGGGTTCTTTAACGTGCGTGGGGTGTGGCTCTCCCCAAACACGGGACCTCCATTTAACGTCCTATCCGAGGGACGTCTGCACCAGACTGCAAATATGCAAAAGGTATTTCGAGCTCTGCAGTTTTCCATCATTACCATCATCTTGGGCGTGGCGTCGTGTGGTGTAGTGGTACATCACTGGACTATGAAACGGGAAGACCCGGGTTCGATTCCGAGTCGTACCCGAACAAGTCCGAACATGCGCGGCGACGTTCTGCCCTTGGGAAAGGTACTTTACACGACTTTCCTCACTTCACTCAGGTGAAAATGAGTACCTAGCTTCGGCTAGGGACGTCCCTCGGATAGGACGTTAAATGGAGGTCCCGTGTTTGGGGAGAGCCACACCCCACGCACGTTAAAGAACCCACCGCACTTATCGAAAAGAGTAGGGGACCTTCCCGGTGTGAGTGGTTCTAACCTTACAGTCTGGTCTCAGGTCGGACATCTTTGAAGAGGTGATAGTCACCTGTTATGTCAATCCTTCCACAAATGTGGTAAATCGTCATAAATAAATTACATGTTGATAGACCAGAATCTGTCTCATGAAGGTAGAAATGGATTTCCACATCTTGGGCAGGCGGGAATAATCAGATCACGCAAAGGAAACCTTTTTGAGATAGAAAGCCACTTTCAGAGTTAATCTTCCGAAAGCCTGCGAACACTTGTCAAGGCAGAGCTGTTCATGTTGTCAGCATACCGGGCCTTTGAAGTTGCTTCTTATCTAGTCTTGACAGTATACCGAGACGTTCAAGTGTGGATACAGCGAATTACTTAATGTTAGGCCACACCAAGTAAATTTTATGGATGACGTCCTTTGGAGACCCTATATCTAATGCGAGAGGGCGAAAAAAACAAACAAGAAGGGCCCTAAAAAACAAGATGCCTAGATTAGAAATATACTAAGAGACGACAAATGTTAGGACACAAATTGAATGAGGTGACACAGATTAACAAGCAAGAAGTCTTTTATTCATCGTCAAAACAGCAATAAATCAGGTGGAACAGCAGTTGTCGTCCTGCCCTGTTTCTTTCATCACATTTTTGCAGGCCTGCAGAAACAAAGCATGTGCTCTTTACCCATTTCGCGTTGCGGGTTTCACATCAATCTAACGATTTGCGGCACCGTCGTGACTCTTTGGTCATAGTTACAGGAAGCGGCATTTCTTTTTTTTTCTAGGAACAGGCCAAAATCAATGCGCGCGCGGACGTCATCCATAAAATTTACTTGGTGTGGCCTTACAGTTCTGTTGGCAGAATGCCAGAGCTATTCCCCTGCTAAGATTTAAAGCTTGTCGGCCGATGATTTTGCTTCCACTGCGCGCTTTATCTTTCTTGTTGATTCTGCCACCGGTTAAGTCAAGATAATCTCACAGTAGAATCTACGTGTAGATACGGTCTGACTATCTATCACCCTTTACATCACACATCGTTGCGTTATGTGCGTAGATTGCAGGAAATCCTATCCTTCAGAACACATTAACCCTCAAACCACCGTATGGGGTCAAACCCAACATTTTAACTGGTGTTTTAACACATTTGAGTCTTTTGTTGTCGTAATTTTTTCTTCCGGGTAATATGTTTGTAAAAATCACAAAATAGAGTCACAAAACACTATATTCGTCCAAAGCATTATGGGGTCAGTTTTGACCCCATACGGTACCTACGATGGTTTGAGGGTTAAAGCGTGCGTAAATGCACATGCGAATTAAGAAACTGAACTTTTACGCATGTTTAGGCCACACCGACTTAATTTTATAGACGACATCCTCTGAAGACCCCCAAACTAGTGCGCGCGGGCGAATAAAAAAGAATTTCGGCCAAAACTAAAAATGCTACTGAACCACAGGAATACAAAGCTGGTATTGTGAATTTGCGGCAGTACATACCGACCTATACGACAAGCCTGCACATGCTGGCTTTTTGCGGACTTTATGAATCGGCACTGTACGTATGTACTGAGTTCTTGACTCGTGGATCGTATTGTCGCTAACTACGATACTAGAGCTAGGCCAGAGCCTCGGTGGACGTGATCTTTTTTTTTTTTGGAAGAACAGGCGAAAATCAATGCGCGCGTGGATGTCATCCATAAAATTAAGGCGGTGTGGCCTTAAGATGTGCTTAAAATGTTGAGGTTTACTTGCTGTGATGGTGAAAGAGTTCGAAAGAGTGCTTTAAACAGGTGTGAGTGGCGTGGAATGGTAATGGTGTCAGAAGATTCAGTTGACGCTTGTCAACACCACCATAGTCACTTTTAACCAATTTGGAAAAAAAAAGTCGAATCGACCTTTACACATGACTGAATATCTGCTGCTGTACTAAATGCCAAATGGCACTCCAGAATGCTTTCAAGACCGCCCCGTTGTGTTGGGAAATTGACCCAGGACAGCTCTCAGTAATTCAGTAAGTACATCCAGTCTGGCCTCTTTCCTCCAGGACAACGTTGGAATACCAATAGGAAATGGGGGCGTGCGGCGTAGCGGTAGCGTCTTCGGCTTGGAACCAAGAGGTCCCGGGCTCGAACCCCACCTTGTCACTGATCTTCAGTGCCCTCGGGGAAGGCACTAAGACACGCCTTTCCTCACTTCTCTCTGGGGAAAATGAGTATCTAGCTTTGGTTAGGGACGTCCCTCGGATAGGCGGTAAATGGAGGTCCCGTGTTTTGGGGAGAGCCACACCTCACGCAGGTTAACGAACCCACCTTTCGAAAAAGAGTAGGGGCATGCCCCGGTGTGCGATGGTCCAAATAATTCTACTGTTTGGAAGTTGGTTATTCTCTTCAAATCACCCGGGCGGGGGTCTGGCGTACCTTCGTTTCGTGTCAGCCGGTAATTGCCGACATCTCGGCCGATGGGCATTATCGGAAGAACAGAACGGAATCTAAAAGCTCCTGCCATGCATTCACGAATTTTGCCTCCCGAACATCCCCCAACCATGGTTATTAGGAGTACGCGCAAAGTCGGCTGGTGTATGGCGAATTCGGATACTATATATAACATGTAACATATCGCCTGCTGCTGCATCTTCAAGGTAAACCTCGTAAGAAGCAATCATAAAACAGTGACTACTTCTGCCGAAGATGAACGCTTTGCTTCAGGCAAGGTGATCCGCAATCCCAGCGTACGGACCGGGAAGTCAGGGACAATCAGTCAAGTGTAGACCACGGCATAAGCATCTCCCTGTAGACATAGATAGTCGGGGTGGGGTCGTGTGGCGCAACGGCAGCGTGCGCGACTCGGAACCTAGAGGTCCCGGGTTCGAGTCCTGACATGCCACCGATCTTGTGCCCTTGGCCTGGGAAAGGCACTTTACACGACTTTCCTCACTTAGCTCAGGTGAAAATGAGTATGGTATTGTCCCCTGTGTTGGTGGCGCCATTAATATAAGTTGAAAAAACTTGAGTGTGCCGTCACCACGTCTGGTGATTACATGTTGGAATAAAAAAAAAGACATAGATAGGGAATAGGCAATACTAATACAATGGCTAGGCAGGGCTAGACATACTGGGTGCACCTTAGTGCAGGTAAAGTTGGAGCTGATTGTGAAAAATTCACATTCCTCATGAAACTCGATAATCCTCGTACTATAAGCTCCATCTGTTATAACATTTACAACTGTCTTAAGAAGCGAGAAGAAGCAGAACCTGTACATATGTAGTTTTACTATAGATATATTTTAATCTACCATCGCTATTTGCCGTGACCTGTACATAGTTCGCAATGAGCAAAAAATGTACAATAAAAGTCTTTCATTCATTCATGACATGTACTTGTAAGAGGTTTGTAAGAGCATAAACGTGCAATAAAGGTCTTTCCTTCCTTCCTTTCTTCCTTCTTTCCTTCCTTCCTTCTTTCCTTCCTTCCTTCTTTACTTCCTTCCTTCCTTCCTTCCTTCCTTCCTACCTTCATTTTGTACAGGCTATCATCTTCCACATTGAGCGGCTAGTCCCGGGCTTCGAGCAGTGCGTCGACTTCAACTTCTACCGAGCGAAGTGGCAGAAGCAGCTGTACACCACGGCGTCGTTCGTCGTCATCTACCCGCTGCCTCTCCTCATCATCATCACCGCTTACATCTGCATCATTCTCCGCATCGCCAAGAACACCAGGACGAAAGGTCGGTCTTGAAAATGGCTTAGGCCACACCGACTTAATTTTATGGATGACATCCTCTGAAGACCCCCAAACTAGTGCGCGCGGGCGAATAAAAAAATTCCGGCCAAAAATAAAAAATGCTACTAAACCATAGGAATACAAAGCTGGTATTGTGAATTTACGGCAATACTTAGCGACGTATACGACAAGCCGGCACATGCTGGCTTTTTGCGGAATTTATGAATCGGCACTGTACGTATGTACTGAGTTTTTGAGTCGTGGAGCTTCGGTAGCATGGGTGCCGTCCTCCAGAGTTACCACCGGCTCCGTATTGTCGCTAACTACCATGGACTACCCAGACCTAGAGCCAGACCAGAGCCTCGGTGGACGTGATCTTTTTTTTTTTGAGAACAGGCGAAAATCAATGCGCGCGCGGATGTCATCCATAAAATTAAGGCGGTGTGGTCTTATGACCAATCAAGGCAAAATCTATAACTTCACGATCAGGTTTAGAGGTCCGACAATATGGAACAACTTAAGCCTTTCTACGAGAACATGTCCCTTCTTACCCAGTGTCAAAAAGCTTTTAAAAAGAGAAATACTACTTCAACCAACCACCATTTCCTGAGTTTGTTTGCTTTCCTTGTTTTGTTGATTTGAATTGCTCACATAATTTACATTTGTACTTATGTTCGTAATAACTAGATTAATCAGTTGATCTCCTTTGTTCAGATTGATGATTTGTATTGTTTGATTAGTTCTTCGAATTGTTTGTCTGTTTATTTCCTGTTATTTTTGTCTCCTTCGTTTAAATTTTGTTTCATTCAGTATCAATGGTAACTTTTAATCTTATATTGGGAAGGGCAATATATAAACCTCCAGGTTTCCGGCTCTCCCATGCATGTCTACTTAACTTCAATTGTTATATTTCATTTTATCTTGTGAGTGCAAAACAAACAAGGAACAAAAATAAACAATGTAAAGACGTGATATATACCCCCGTTGTTTCTGTAGGTAACGCACTATCCGGCTCACAGCACACCAAGTCTCCTATGGACGCCCGCAGGCAGCAAGTCTTCACCCGGGCCAAGATCCGAACCCTGTGGATGACCGTGGGCATCGTCACCGCCTTCGTGGTGTGCTGGACGCCGTTCTACGTCCACCTCTTCTGGGTGAACTACTTCGACACCAGCCACGTTTCCCGCATGCTGACGGACCTGCTGTACCTGTTCGGGATGGCCAACGCCTGCGTCAACCCCATGGTGTACGGGCTGAGCACGTTCCTCCGCGCGCCCCCCAAGACCGCAACGACGCCCTCGCAGACACTGCGGGTCCTCTACACGCTCAAGAACACCAACAGTTGCGTGAGCGCTAGTCCGTCAAGACTCACGGCCGTGCACAAGACCATGTCAGCCGCTTCAAACGTCAGTCAGGAATCGGCCACCAGTGCTGGCAAACACAACATGCACAGCAAGTACAGAGAAACTAGCTGCTGACTGATACCGTGGGCGTAGCTTTAAAGGCATCCAGAGCAATTTTAGGGTGGCAAAACTGGATTTTCAAAGTCTTCAAAGGTTTGTTAATGTACGTCGATGAAGGTAATACGATACGCCAAAAAGCAGTTACTCAAGCAACTGTATATGATTTTGAAAACGTCAGACGTTTCAGCTAGTATCCACTAGCTTTCGTCAGTGACTGAGAGACCAGAGAGAGATAAGCACAACCTATTGATTGATATGCAAATAAAGTGAAGACAAATTTTTGGAAGTCGAAAAAGGAACAAAAGTCAGACAAGTCAAGACAAGATGATGCAAATTAGTCTGAAAGCTCCTGTTATACAGAACAGGACCTTAAGTGTTGTCTGTCCTCGGTTAATGTAGCAAGTTAAATCAATCCTATCCCATAGCGTACTGGTATCTGTGATGCAAAACTACGATGAGGGTCTGCATGCCCTTTTTCGTTAACCGTTATGGGCTATTTTAATTTACCGTTAATCGTTGCCGGCCCGCTCTAATTCAACGTTAAGCGTTATCAGTATATTCCTCGTGAAGCGTTATTGGTCGTTTTAATTCTACGTAAAACGTTATTTGTCATCCTAAATTCAGCGTTAAGCGTTAATGAATAATTCTTCGTTACGCCTAATTTTGCCTTTCAAAGTGCAGGAAATGTGTCATTGAGGGTTTAAAAATACAAAA
>NW_017804031.1:60036-64967 GCF_001625305.1 Branchiostoma belcheri | reverse complement strand
TACCTTTAATGCGTGCTTCATTACATGTAATTTTGTCAGTGATCAGCTTTTCTCACAAAGCGAGATACCAAATCCAGTGCAGCTCGAAAAAAAGCCTGTCAATTTACCGTTAAGCGTTGCCGACCGTCCTGAATTTACCGTTAAGCGTTATCGGCCCTGCTGAATTTACCGTTAACCGTTGCCAGGACCCCCCCATGCAGACCCTCTACGATGTCGTTGCAGCTGGCGAAAAAAAGAAGCTTGTTTTGTATCGTTGCATGGGTCTAGCTTTGTAACGTTATGGGTGGTATATAATATATATAGGGACTCCTCATGTATAATGTTTTCGGGCAATTTCAAATGCTTCAAGTATGAAATGATGATGATGAAAATGACTAAGAAATGACAGTAAATGTCAATATCAGACAGATTTTTCTCATCCAGAATTTTTTTTTTGCTTTGCCACCCAGAAATTGCATTTGGGTACCTTTAAAGTTTACAGCTATCCACTGATATAATCGTTTTCTGAGCTGCAATGATGTAACAAGTTGCAGCGTAACTGGGGTGATGATCCTGCTTCCCCAACGGTTATTCTAACATCATTATGAGCAAAACTGACAAACCAATCTAGGCATTTTGACGGATGTGCCTATTAGATAAACGTGCACAGGTCGATACCTTTAAAGGCATCCAATGCGATTTCAGGGCAGCAAAATTGGAAATATTCTGAAGAAGGAAATCTTTGTGATATTGACACACACTGCTCCACATTAGCACATTTGAGTCAGCATTTTATACGTTGAAACTGCAGAAACAAGCCTCAAGACTAGTCCTTTATGTTCTGGGTGGTACCCTAAAAATCAGCCAAGGGCCCTTCCAGTAACAAACTTTCCGTCATAATATTGGGTATGTTTGCTCCATTATGGTCAATGTACATTGGGATATTGTAGCTTCTTCTACTTAATATGTAGATAAGTGACTAGAATATTGACTTGGAAAATCTGGTTTCCAAGCCCTAAAAACTGCACTGGATGCCTTTAATGAACACACACAACATTTAACTGATGTGGTTTCCCGGAGGCCGTCAGCTTGGGAGTTCGGTAATTTGACAGGGTTGCCCACCAAATCGCAGAACTCAACGCAATGATTTAATGTCTTGTTTAGGTACTGCACAACACCCCTAAATTGGGGTAAAGCGTGCAGGGGAGCTGTGCGATGCGCTATTGCTGCGTCCTTAGATGTTGTAGTACTGCAGCGTTGAACTTCGTGGGTTCCGCAGTATCAGTTATCTCTTGGGGCAAAATGTTCCAATCTCTGACAGTTTGTGGAAAGTATGAATATTTGTAGCAGTCTTTGTGAAACGTTAGTGGCTTGTATGAGTTGGAGTTGAAGTGTCGCGATTGGCGCAGGATAGCCGTCAACAAGGTTTTGACCGGAAGGGCTGTTTTTGAGTGTCTTGCTTTTTGAAGTAATGTGAGTCTACTTGCTGTGCGTCTGTCTTTTAATGTGTCCCACCCTAAATCTGTGACCAATTTGGTAGTACTGGCATATGTATCATAGGTATTTGAAACGAATCTGGCCGCTCTTTTCTGGACCGATTCTAGCTTGTGAATATGTTCCTTGCAGTACGGCTGGTCTGGTCTGGTCTGGACCAACATAATCATCTAGAAAATCGTCGGCTGACTGTGGTAATCCCTTGCTCGACCAACGGACTTATCATGTGTAGGCTACAGCAAGTAGATGACATCCTCCGCAGATTTCAAATCTAATGCGAGCGGGAAAAAACAAGGCAGGCCAAAAAAACAAGGTTCCTACATTTTAAAATTTTGACTCAATCATTGTACAAATGGTTCGATTCAGTGGGAACATCACATATACACAGCCAGCATCACATATCACTGCATCAAAGTAAGAAACAAAACATTAAATCAGAGCCTTTTCTTGTCTTGTCTCCTCCCTTCATAGTTATCTGCCATCCACCTTCCGGCATGGCAACAGACATCTTTGCCCATTTTCGGCATGTTGACCACTGTCAGAAGGCAAGAAAGTTAATGTTTTTTTTTCCAAAATCAGGCGAAAATTAATGCGCGCGCTGATGTCATCCATAAGAATTACTTGCTGTGGCCTTATATATAGCCACACTAGAACGACCTGTCACATAGCCTTACACTAAGACCATGTTGATTTTTTTAAAACTCGGGTCACAGAAAACAAAATACTAACATAGTGGTAGCGCAACTCAAGTAAACAAACTCATATCAACGCCACCACTAAAACATTCAAAGCATAAAAATAAAGAGAAACTAAGGTACAAGCAAAAATATGAGAGACGTTCATGTTATGATGATGGACTTAACAAAAATTTATATTTCATAATTCATGTTTACTAAGCCATGTTGATTTGATTATACGGATGACTAGCTGCCGCCGCGCCGCGTGCTGCGAAGCTGGTGTGTTACGCCGAAGGGCGGTTATACCGGCTATACCGATACAGATACATTCACACGAACATGACTTTTCGTCCGTTTAAAAAAAGGTTTTACATACTGTAAATTATACAAATGCAGATACAAAATGAGCAAATACATGTCGTATATTGCAAAAAATAATGGCAAACGATGCTAATGACAATGTCTTAGAATTCCAAAATAAATTCCAAAGGCAAAGAAGAAAATGTGAAGAAAAAAAACAAAGAGCACATTCACCATACCATACTGTTGTGTGTTTAGTCATTTGTTCAGCCTTCATGACCACGTAAAATTCACAATGAAGACAATTTTTTTTGCCAAACCTTTTTTTATTCGCACGCTCGCACTGATAGCACACAGAAGCTACACTACTTACTATGTTGTATACTTATTTTGTATAGTTCACGAGGCATTGTTTTGTACTAACTATGTTTTGTATAAACGTATACTTTAGAGATGGACTAGAGAATTTTGCTTCAGAGTAGTTAAAGCGGCATTATGTAACATTAAGATGATACAAAAGTAAAGTTTTTGGTCATTTCTCCTGACGAAAAAAGTTGAATCAATCCTACCAAAATAATTGTTATTCAGGAGACGTACATGTAGATGCTAAAATACAACGAGTGTGAGAACTTGGCACACAGCTGTCAGCCATGTTTGTTTACATTCTGGTAGTTTGTAGTGGCACCACAAACTACCAGAATGTAAACAAACAGACCACTCGGTTTGTGGTGCCACCAAAAACCGAGTGCGCCTAGTGCGTGCTGTTTTCTGAGCGCCAACCATAAATGTCAGAAATATGAAATTATTGCACAAAAATGTTTAAACGTGAAAGTAAATTTTACAATTAAAAGAATATGTTCTAAAAAAATAATTTTTGGTCCAAAATTGTTACATATAGCCAGCTCTTTATTCCGTTGGTCTTAAGTACCAACAAGATGATTTCAAAAAGATAACAATTATTGTATACAACCAGATAAAATCTTAAATTGAGGGATTTTAGGAACGTTTCCCAGTACGTATTGGTGTTAGATATTCTACCCGATGGACCCGTATTGATGTTTACTGTATTTACTGTTACAGTAGTAATTGGTGACTGATGTCTGTACCCGTACCAGTAATTGTGTCTCAGATAAATTGACTATGTGTCTAGCGTTGACAGGCGAAGAATATCCGTGTCAATTGTGATAAATCCATCCATTCGTATCTACTCACAGAATGTAAACCAGACGATTCATTGAAATAATTGAATTTCTCAGTCACCAAGTGTAAGGATTATACTATATAAACAAGGCACAAAAAGTATGATCACATTTCGGTTGTCTCTATGTCAATTTCTATGCATCATACATCAATAAAAAGGTTGGGAAATTTTCTTTCATTCTGATATTAGCATCATGTATTTCATTTGAAAATCATTTTATCCGCCGAGAAAACAAACTGTTAAACATTGTACGTGTTATACGCTTATATTAAGTGGTATTTTATTCCACAGATAAATGCCAGAAGTTTGTCTGTGTTAGGCCATGTTGATTTGATTATATGGATGACATCCTCCGGGAGCCCCAAAACTGATGCGCGCGTGCGAATAAAAAAAAAAGTTTTACAAAAAAAAGTTCTTTTCATTATGAAATCTACGTGGTCATGAGGGTTGAGCAAATGGAACAGAATGTGGTTTGGCGAATAATCTAGTCTTCAAGTTCATTTCTTTACAATTTCGTCTTTTTTCGTTTGATTTTGTCATTCTACGACATTGGTATAGTTTTTATTAATTTTTTTTGTAACTTATGGTATATTTTCATATTTTTGCTCATTTTGCAACTGTTTTGTACGATTTACAGTATGGTTGAAAACTTCTTTTTTTTTTGAAACGGCCGAAAATTCATGCGCGCGCGGATGTCATCCATATAATCAAATCAACATGGCCTTATTTAGGCCACGGCAAGTAAATTTTATGGAGGACATTGTGGCAAAAAGGATAAACGACTAGTAACGACATTCCCAGCAGGTCTGTGGTTGATCTACAGGAAGAAACTTATGTTAAGAAGTTTAATTAGAATATTCCTTCTCAAAGCCTGCCTGCCTTAATTTTAGATTCAACAGTTTATCCAATGCAAGTTCATCAGGCGGTCTCACAGCGCAACCTAGCAACAATAATCAGTACTGCAGTAATTCAGTATAGAAGGAAGACTTGTATTATGCTTGTATCATTCATACGGACATTTTTTGGCGTCTTTCTCCACAAAATAAACGGCTTCTGACCGTAAATACACTTCCAGCAAGTCTGTGATTGATCTGCATAAGGGGTCAGAGGAGGTCAGAGGGTTTTTAGGGTCAATCGTAGAGGCTCATGGGAATCAGGAAGTGGCTCTTTCGGTTTCGATTCCGGTCCTGTACGTTGGCGGGAAAAACCTAGTAGGCTGTTGTACTGCCTGTCATGATTGACCGGACGGTATCGGTATGTATCCACTCAAAGATCTATTC
>NW_017804031.1:59589-59934 GCF_001625305.1 Branchiostoma belcheri | reverse complement strand
AGGTACTTTTTCCTACAGCAGTAGCAAATTATTCTACTATTGACAGGATCGATAAAATTTTGGTATTTTTATTTCATACTGGAAATTTTGGGGTGGGCGCTGGTTCGTGTAGGTCTTATGTAGGTGTTATTATGTATGCTATTAGGCCATTTTTTACGATCCTGCTCTGCGGCCCCTGCAGATCGTCGTGCATACATTGATCCCCCGCTCGGTAGCGCGCGCCTGGCCTCCCGTAAACAATGTGGCGGCAGTGCGTGCCTGTCGCCCCGACTAGCCTCTACCAGGCACCGCGGATCGCTGGAAAAATAGTAGAAATTGGCCGAAATAAAGGGAATAAGGTCGGCT
>NW_017804031.1:45888-59569 GCF_001625305.1 Branchiostoma belcheri | reverse complement strand
ATATTCCCTTTATTTCGGCCAATTTCTACATTTTCCAGCGATCCACGGTGCCTGGTAGAGGCTAGTCGGGGCGACAGTAAGCGCTAGCCACTACAGCCGGCGCCGCGGGAATGACACAGCGGTCCACCGGCGGGTACCCGTCGGGCTAGCCTGGGTGCCACCCCGCGCGCGAGAAATCCTAAAAGTCATGGGAAGCCATACTCCCGACAGACCTACTTGGCACACTGGGTCTAATTATCTCCTCGCGCACGAGGCGTTACAGGGCTTCGCGTGGATGAAGGGGTTTGGGTGGATAATGGTAGCGGACAAATACGGTTTTTCCCGAAATCTATCGCCAAATAAACGCCGGTGCCTTTGCCGGTACTGTGGGGCCCAGTGGGGCCGGTAAAATTCGGTGACCAGCTGGATACGCGCGCCAGGGGGCTGTTGTTGTTAGCGGGCCGGCTAGCTGAACCGGCCACACCAGCGGTACTTTCCTGGATTTGTTCCATTTGATTTCGAAGTTGTTGTTGAATAAATAATGGATAGAGATCAACTTCTTTTTGTCTTTTTTATTGTCTTCATCTTATGTAAACATACCTGCCTTCGTATTTCAGACAGCTTATGCATGAAATACGCTTGTATTTATATTTTGAACATGTCTAGTTTTGACATATATCTGCTGGAGTACTCTGTATTGATAACTGTTAACGTGATGATAGCCGCCATCGTGAAACGCCTAATCTGCAGTACAGTAGCTGGCTGACTGGTTAAAAAAATGAAAACAAAGAAGAAATCATGTCAATAGAGCCCAAAATGGAAGATTTAAAAAATCCTGTCAATAGTGCCAAAAATGGCACTGCTGACAGGACGATCCTGTCAACAGTGTCAAAAATGGCACTGCTGACAGGACGATCCTGTCAGCAGTGCAGTATTTCCTGTTATTGACAGGATCGTCCTGTCAGCAGTGCAGTATTTTCTGCTATTGACAGGATCATCCTGTCAGCAGGGCAGTATTTTCTGCTATTGACAGGACGATCCTGTCAGCAGTGCAGTATTTCCTGCTGTTGACAGGACGATCCTGTCAATAGCCTCAGGCATTCGTGATAGGACGTTAGCCGCAAATCGTAAAGTCGTAATCAGCTCTGAGACTTTAACGTAATTTGTAATGTTCGGCGAAAATTTTGCGTAATTCGTAATCACTACCCCCCTCCCCATGCAGGCCTTCAGATAACCATCCCTATATTAAAGGCCACAACAAGTAAATTTTATGGATGACATCCTCCGCAGACTCCAAATCTAATGCGAGCGGGCGAAAAAAACAAGATTGACCGAAAAAAACAAGGTTCCTACATGTTCAATTTTGACTCCATCGTTATACAAATGGTTTTGATTCAGTGGGAACATCACATATACACAGCCAGCATCACATATCACTGCATCAAAGTAAGAAACAAAACATTATAATAAATCAGAGCCTTTTCTTGTCTCTTCTCTTTATAGTTATCTGCCACCCACCTTCCGGCATGGCAATAGACATCATTGCCCATTTTCGGCACCCATGTTGACCACTGTCAGAAGGCAGCAAAATTTCTTGTTTTTCTTTCCAAAATCAGGCTAAAATGAATGCGTGCGCTGATGTCATCCATAAAAATTACTTGCTGTGGCCTAAGAGAAAAACACTTTCCACCACCATGGTACACCAGGATGTCTCATAAATTTGGGTTATGCCGATTGAAATTCCTTCAATACTGGGTAACGTAACGCAACATTACTATTTATAGCGAGTTCACAAATTCTAGTGCGTACAATGTAGATAGTGGTATATGCAGATGGTGGTTGTTGCTCACATCATGCATCAGAGATCATCAGAGAGGGATCTCCTGGCTCGCGTTTAGGTGTTCCAAGGAGCTTCCGATCCACAGAAGCAGTTGATTGACAGCTATCATGCCTTTGATCTGGCCGAAGATTTCACTTTGAGTTCTCTACTTGTAGACATAGGCAGTCCGCCTGACTGTATAGAATACGTAACGCTACATTGAACCTAAAGTTGATAACCTTATGGTACCTTACATGCATTGTTTTTCCATATGGCCCAAAAGTTGAGTACAGTCAAACCTGCCAAGGTGACCACCTCTCCAAGCTGGCCATCTGGCCACTTTTTTCTCTGTCGCAAAACTTTTCCCCATTGACACAAGCATCAAACAACCTGTCCAAGGTGACCACCTGGTCAATGCAACTGCGACCACTCTGAGTTGGGTCTGCTCAAGGCCTGATACCTGCCCATGGTGACCACATGGTGATCATGTTGATTATTGATGATAACTAAAGAGAAATCATGGAGAAACCAGCCAGTTTCCCTTGACTGCTGGATGATGTTTTTGTTTGACGTAAATTGTTTCTGTGCCACCCTCACCCACATTCATTTACCACAGAACTGAAGATGCTTCTCGACTATCTATGTTTTTCAGTCATGTTGTGAGGCAACCCTCTTCAAGGAGACCACCTGTCCAAGGTGACCACTTTTCTTTGGTCCCCTGGGTGGCCAGCTTGGACAGGTTTGACTGTAACTAATTATGTTTGTCTGTGTGTGTCAAAATGTTGCAATTTCATTTTTTAGGCAGATCAGCAAAATGGATTACATCATGGAAGGTTTAAGGCATGGGCACACCAGCCTCTCAGAATGGCAGAGCTGTTCAGAAGTTCCTTGTACATTGTGCCTTTCTTACCTGCAGCATGTTATTAACAAATCAAGGAACTGCAAGCAAGGCTGTAAGTTGTGTGCAGAGGTCTGTAAAAGAGTCACAAACCACTGGAAAACTTGTACCAGTGGAACGTGTCATATTTCTCTCTGTCAGGAGCTAAGGAGCTCATTCAATGCTACAGAGTCAGATGTAAACAGAAATGAGGAGACCCAAGTTACCATAGAGGACATCCGTCCACTTGTTGAGAAAATACTGTCAGAGGAAACTCAGGAACACAAAAGAAGTATAGTTTTGCCAGAATTGTATGCAGAAAACCAAGGTGTAGTAGAAGACGTAACTCATTATCAAACAGATAAAGACACTAAGAAACTTCTAGCCCGAGGAGGCACAGAAGGCGTATCAGCAATCGACATGAGACTCAACAACTTGTCACTTGGTGATGTCCAATCCACACCTGGAATAAGAAACATTCAGGAGCGGGACAACATCCAAACACCCACAAATCAGTTTGCAATTGCTGCATATCTGGACGATACCAACCAGAATGTGACAAGGGAAGGAGAGGAAAGATTTGCACGACATGACCTTCCACCTGGGGTCTTGGGACCGCCAACTTATGCTTACCCTTTGAGCTTTCCCACCCTCTCAGACTTTTCCAGGCCAGGCCTCGGCTATGTGGCAAAGGGAACCCCTTCAGACATCAAGGTTTTCTCTCAGTATTGGGCAAGCTTGGCAGAAGCAGAGAATCAAGATCAAGAGGAGGGAGTCTTATTCCATGAGGTATATTACTAGTAGTATATATTTGAGACATTAACATTGATTATAAAAATGATGACACTTCAACATTTCTTTTGTGAGTGATAACAGTTACATGACTTTTTTTTATAATTACAGTGAGTTACATGAATTTTTTTATAATTATGTTACTTCTTATTCCATGAGGTATATTACTAGTAGTATATATTTGAGACATTAACATTGATTATAAAAATGATGACACTTCAACATTTCTTTTGAGTGATAACAGTTACATGGCTTTTTTTATAATTACAGTGAGTTACATGAATTTTTTTATAATTATGTTACTTCTTATTCCATGAGGTATATTACTAGTAGTATATATTTGAGACATTAACATTGATTATAAAAATGATGACACTTCAACATTCTTTTGTGAGTGATAACAGTTACATGACTTTTTTTATAATTATGTTACTTCAATGATTGATATACATTATATGATCGATGTCCTGCATCCGGAAATAGTTTCACCAGGTTAAGTATAGGGTATAAGGGTTTTCTTCTACACCAAATATTCATACCTGTCTATCAGACAGCTAGCTCGGAGCTTCTGACTGGAGTTCTGCTTCTCGCCGCTATATGTAGCCGATAGGTGGCGCTTTTGCTGTAGATACCAAAGCGTCAGTAAGGTATACGTACTAATACTTCATGATGTACTGCATAATTAACATGCAAAATATATCATGTATAAGAAAAGCCTGCATGAGGTATCAGAAAAGGGATGAACATAAATTGTGAAGTGTGAGTATGCATGCATTTTTGTGTGTGTGTTTTCCTATGTGAGTGTGCATGTGCCTGTGTTAAATGTTTAAAGAGAACTTAACTCCTTTTCTGGTCTTTAGGTCACACCAATTTGATTTGTTTGTTCTCAGATTTTTTTCAGAAAAAAATAAAGCGGCAGGACAACAAAAATAAAAACAGACCTACTAGTAGGCATCCTATGATAGCCTCAAATGCTATGATAGGAGCCATGAAGTCAACATACCAGGCTGGTTTGTAATTCAAACAGTGAATTTTAAACTTTTAATCAAACCACTGCACTGATAGATGGAAAAATTTTTGTGAAGAGAAGGGACTTCTTTCAACTGTTCGGGCCAAAATATGAGGATTTTGGAGTATTCAGAGCCTGAAATGTTTTTTTTTTTTTGCAATCCAGAAAACAATTAAGCGGGCAAATCCGAGAACCAGCAAATTGAATTGGTGTGGCCTTACACTGCGTTTACATGTACATTGTTTGGAATCTTAACAGTGTTCTTAAGAAAATTTGAATGTAACATAAGTACTCAGGTGGAACCAGAAGCTCCATTCTTAGGCCACAGCAAGTAATTTTTATGGATGACATCAGCGCGCGCATTAATTTTTGCCTGATTTTGGAAAAAAAAAGAAGAAATTTTGTTGCCTTCTGACAGTGGTCACCATGCCAAAAATAGATATCTGTTGCCATGCCGGAAGGTGGATGGCAGATAACTATAAAGAGAGGATACAAGACAAGGCTCTGATTTTATGTTTTGTTTCTTACTTTGATGCAGTGATATGTGATGCTGGCTGTGTATATGTGATGTCCCCATTGAATCAAAACCATTTGTACAATGATTGAGTCAAAATTTCAAAATGTAAGAACCTTGTTTTTTTAAGCCCGCTTTGTTTTTTTTCGCCCGCTGGCATTAGATTTGGAGTGTGTGGAGGATGTCATCCATAAAATTTACTTGCTGTGGCCTTATATACAGTCGCACTTATTTCCTACTTCCAGGACCTGACACCAATTAATGGACGCTATACAAAGAATACACATTGGCGTTTGGGTCACAAGATAGGGGGTGGTGAACAAGGATGCTGCTACCTCACAGTCGACCACATGACTGAGTTTATTTGTGCTGTGAAACAGGTACTAGTATATACTTCCTGTACTTTTGTTTGTTGTGTTGTCCATTGGCACATGTGGATCATATATAGAGGTAAGGAGGGAAGTTTCATATAAAAGTTCATATCCCATATAAACCACCAACTCTTGTATTAGGTTAGCCTTATGAAAGTGCACTAGTTGATATGTACTAGTAGATGCAATTAAATATTTTGTACTCTGTATAATTGTTGTGCATTATCAACTAATCATTGAGTTCATTGAACTAACCTTGTTTAAGATCTTATTTTTACTTGCTATACATAACATCTGTGTCCATAATATCACCAGGGTCCATAATATCGCCACCTTGAGAAATAGTGTGCTTAAAGATATTTTTACTGCAACATACCCTAGGTATGTACATTTGATGTGTGAAGGAGTGCATACCAAAAGTATGTTGCAGTAAAAATATCTTTAAACACACTGTTTCTCAAGGTGGCGATATTATGGACCCTGGTGATATTATGGACACAGATGTTATATATGTAACATTATACAATTAGCCAATTGTTAAACTTAAGTTACAACTTGCTCCTATGTATCAAACAGGTTTCCCCACCTGGTTACAGAGCAGAGGAGATTGAGATTTGGGGAGAGTTGGTCCACCCGAGGATCAACAGAATGTACGGCATCCTGAGGGACAAAGACTTCTACTACTTCATGGAGTATATATATGGTATATGTTGTTGAGATTTACCACATTTGTGGAAGCACTAAATATAAAGTTTATGGGATAAGGCCACACCAATTTAATTTCTTGGTTAACAGATTCGCCCACTTCATTTTTTTCTGATTAAATGCAAATAAAAATAAAAATTCAGAATCAACTGCAAAATGCTCATATTTTGCCCTGAACAGTTGAAAACAGTCCTTTTCATCCTAGCTAGTTATTACAGTTATTCCATCTTTCAATGCAATGGTGTCATTAAAAGTTCAAAATTCATTGTTTAAATTTTGAACCAGCCTGGTGTGTTGACTTCATGGCTCCTATCTACCATTTTGGACCATAATAGGATGCCTAGGCCTGTTTTTCATTTTTATTTTTTTTCGCCCGCCCGCTCCATTATTTTTCTACAAAAATCCGTTAACCAAGAAATTCAATTGGTGTGGCCTAATTGAGACCAGACTAGTATGGTTTGATGGGTTCTTTAACATGCTTGAGGTGGTGTTTTATTCCGGCTATACAGATACAGAGGTGTGGCGCTCCTCAAACATGGTGAAGGCAAATTGGTCCTTCTATGGTTGGCTAACTCCTCTGGCCAATTTACTCCCGTTAATAATTTTATGCCAATTTTGACTTTTTCTTCAGCCTGCAAAGGAGTCTAGTGGAGACATATCAAACACACATGTAGGCCCTCCAACATAAAGTTTACATTCCATCTGAGAGGCTGTCCCAATTTTTTTAGTTAAGTCAGAAAAGTAGGTGTTCAGGGACTCAAACCAAGAACCAACAACCGTAATCATAGGGCCGCCTTGCCACCTAATGTACTGCATATTGGAGCACATTCTAAAACTAGAGAGGCCAACATTTGCTTTGGAGCAAATGTAGCATGACTTCACCATGTTTCACAACATGGCAGGGAAAGAAGAAGAAATACAAGGGAAAACAATGCTTTGTATTGATATAAATATAGTATGAAGTGACATATAACTAAGAATGCAACAGTTGGATAGCTATCCCCTACATTATTGGTTAGGATTTATTTGCATAATGCTGTTCATTTTCAAGATTAAAAAAACTGTTTATGTCCTGCATTCCAATGCTTGAGAAGGAAAGTTTTACATATCTACCCCAAAACACTTGAATGCAGTTCAATACTGTCAATATGGTATGGCTATGTGAAGCTGTTAATACAGTTAACCCAATTAGATCTCAACAGCCAATCAGCAACAAGAATAGAGGAAAGCAGCTTATTTGGTTTAAAAATTTTAAAATTTGGTTTAAAAAATACCAAGGTATATAGAAATGTACGTTCTATGACATGTTTCTACCGATTTGCAACCCAAAAGACTTCTTTTCCTGGCTAATACTTGTAAAAAAACAAAGTAACTATTCCTATTATAAGTATGTGGAAGCATACACAGGTGTTCATTTAGTAGTAAAGTAATTAATGGAACAGCCAATCAGTGACCAGATCTCCAAACAAGGTGCACCTGCTGCCCATATTTGGGCATTGGCCCTATGCCCAAATATGGTCACACTCCAATCATGGCAACACACACTGCTACCGTACATTACCTATAACACAGCCAAAAAGTCCAAATAAAACCATTCTAAAAGCTAGTTTCATGTCTCTGTTTTAGGAAACACTCTGACAGCCTACATAACAGTAAACAGAAAACTGAGGGAGGATGTCGCCTTGGAATGTCTGGAACAAATACTAGAAGGGTTGATGTACCTGCATGGAAATCGCATCATCCATGGGGACATCAAAGGTAGAATATAGTGTACATAATGTACAAAACAACTAATAAATTGGTGTGCATCCATTGTAATATAATACACTGCTTATCTTGGAAGTTCCTTTGTGTTGATAGAAGTCATTCTGAAACAGGTTTGAACTGTACTTTCCAATCAACACAAAAAATTCTGACATGCCCAAATTTTCTACTGTTCAACTCCGCAGTCTTTGTGGAGTTGTTTTGTGTTGCAAACTACAGTTCAAACCTCTCTGTTGGGTTAAGGCGTCCTAGGCTTATGGGAAAGTAGTATTCTATACATATGACTGTAACTTTTGATAGCTTGGTCACACCGCGACGAAACTTCACACAGTTTTAGTTGTACTTGAAACGCATTGAATAAAGGGTACTTCAGTTTTTCTTCACCTGGATTTTGGGTCAAAAATACACATTTTGGTTTAAAAGATAGCCGTTTACTTCATGAATTTACGCGCAGGCGGTAATAACACCATCCATCGTTATATTTTACAAGATGAAAGCCAACCCCACACAGGTTATTTCTGTCCGAGGCTATTTTGTTTCAAATGTGTATTTGGTTTTAGTTTTGGGTCAAAATCACAAGAAACAGCTATTTTTGGCCATTTTTGGTTTGAAAAATCGACCCAGTAAGAAAACATCCAAATGATTCTGGTTTGAGGCATGTCTGTGGCCATCGTGCAGACACACACCCGAACTCAAACATGAATATCAGCCTAGACCGCCTTAACCCAACCGAGCTGTTTCACACTATACACAGCTGTCAAACTCAACAGCAAAGTACTGGTGGAGATATTTAAGTTATTTTTCTTGCTTCCAGGGGACAACATTGTTGTGACAGAAAAAGGAGAGGCAATTGTCTTGATTGACTTTGGCCTTGCCTGTCAGCTTCCCCACAATGTGTCAGCTGTCCCAAGGGGTGAACCTGCGACAGGGACTTATGCTTACCAGAGCCCGGAGGTGCGCTTCAGACTCGGCCATGACTGCAAGGCGGATGTCTGGAGCGCCGTGTGTGTCTTGTACAGCATGTTAGAGGGGGTCACACCCGCATTCGACTTCAAGCCATGTGAGGTATGTCTCTTAGCAGCTTTTCAGAAAATTTGAAGAGTTGGTGAAATACATTACTGTGCTCCAACTCAAAGAATTACTCGATGAAATTTGCTTGGCATCATATATAATAAACAAAACCATAATGTGGTCATATAGCAATTGGGCCAGAGAGAAGAAATGGAAGAAAGAGTGACTTAGTTGAAAATTTCAGTGAGTAAATTTTCTTTGAGTGACAATCTCTAAATTTTTACACCGTATGCAGTTTTTGTTTTTGGCATGTTTCTCTGGTTAGTGAGTTTTATGACATGTTTTCAGATAAAAGAATCATAGTTTCTTTGTTATTTAGTTGCTGTTTGCTGTTCCAATTTTATTCCTCAGGTAGTTCAATTTGTACATGCAGAAAGTTTCATTTTTCTTGCTTATGACTTCAAGAATTATTTGCCGTTGCAGTATCACTGCAGCAGGTTTCCCTGTCTACACTCTGGCAGCCACCCATTCTCCAAAGCTGATCTTCCAGACCGTTACAGCAACAAAGTCAAGGACATTTTCCTCCGAGGTTTCCATTATGATCCTGAGGACAGAGCATCTGCAGAAGAACTACATAGACTATTAGTTAGTTGCACTACAATTTGTTTACTTTATCTCTTAGGCCACACCAAGTAAATTTTATGGATGACGTCCTTTGGAGACCCTAAATCTAATGTGAAAGGGCGAAAAAAAACAAGAAGGGCCCTAAAAAACAAGATGCCTAGATTAGAAATATACTAAGAGAGGACAAATGTCAGGACACAAATTGAATGAGGTGACACAGATTAACAAGCAAGAAGTCTTTTATTCATCATCAAAACAGCAATAAATCAGGTGAAACAGCAGTTGTCGTCCTGTCCTGTTTGTTTCACATTTTTGCAGGCCTGCAGAAACAAAGCATTGTGCTCTTTACCCATTTCGCGTTACGGGTTTCATGCAATCTAACGATTTGCGGCACTGTCATGACTCTTTGGTCATAGTTACAGGGAGCGGAATTTCTTGTTTTTTTTTCTAGGAACTGGCCAAAATCAATGCGCACGCGGACATCATCCATAAAATTTACTTGGTGTGGCCTTACTGTAATTCGTAGCATAAGAATTTACCAAATTGTGTTTGTGTAACTCAGAATATTTTTCTTTATGTCTTTTACTTTACTTGAATAATTTCATGACTTACTCAGTGGCCAATACTGTTTTGTTGAGTGATATATTTTGTCTCTGTTTCAGGTATGTTAACAGCAACAGAGTAGCCTGGCCAAGCAACAAGCTGCCGATGTTAAGAAGGATAGATGATTTATTTAAACTGGACCCAAAGGACTGTGAATATTATTCCTCTAAAGAAAGCATGAAGGGAAAAACTTGAAGCTTGATGACTTCAGAAGGGGTCTGTTCACACATCTCACTGCAGTGTTTACAGAAAGTACATGAAGAATAAGATCATTTCATGAGAGGAAAGAATTTATCAAGAGAGACAGAGATTGTACAGTAATAGATAGAAATCCTCCTAGTTCCTAAAGATCTAATTGTAAGATTATTAAGAAAGACAATTTAGTATAACATGAGGGTGATACAGATTTTATAGATTCACAGTTTTATAAAGTGCAACTATAGATAAAACTTGACACATTTTTTCAAAATGTATTAAATAGATTTGAAATGAAACGATTCCTTAACATTTTAAATTTGATATTGAGTATCAAGAATAGATTACGTCAGATGCAGAAATTATCTTTTAACTGTTTCAAGGAAAACAAAATTCTTTAAGAGTTACCCTCTTAATGATATCATGTCTTGGACATGGTACCTAACTTTTTACAGCGGTAAAAGTATAATAGATGTGTTCTTGCCTCTTTACAGTAAGTGGATGATGAGGAAGATGTGAACTACTTGTATATCTTTTTTAGAATCATGAATCCTTATTCTCATGCGATTTATTTGACTCCCTTTTTGTTGTCCCGGAAGCTGGGAGTCAACCACTTGGGGGGGGGGGTTGTCCAGGTGGTCCTACCTGTAAAATAAACAAAGGGGGAGGAGGGTGCACAATCAGACTCCAAGCAGATGTTAGGAGGCAAAATGAATACGTTTCTGCTTGAAGATTTAACTGATACATACAATGACACAATGGTTTGTTTGGTCTTTTCTTCGGATTTTAAAGCATTAATTTTACCATCGGCATGAAAGAATAGTCGGGGGAGGGGGAGTTGAAGTAGCCCCCTTTGCAGACTTGCTGGGCGGCGGCGTTATTTTTTTCGGTGAGCGACGAGAGTTATGCCGATTTTGCTGCCGAGGGAGTTTTTGCCGTGGAGAGGTTTCCCGCGAAACCTTCTCTCCATGGCAAAAACTCCCTCGGCAGTAAAATCGGCATAACTCTCGTCGCTCACCGAAAAAAAATAAACGCCGCCCAACAAGTCTGCGAAGGAAGGTAGAGTTGAAAGGGGTGCATATACCGGTAGGCTGTAGTGAGATTCAGGTTTTTCTCCATGTTTTAAGGAGGGAGTATACGGCAACCCCTGCAGCAAATATGGAATAAGGTGGCACCCGCGCTAGGCAGTCTTTGGGGTATGTGGGATTGTCAAACATTTTCAGTGATCAGCTAGGGGTGATTGTGTTTGAGTTTGTTGTGACTTTATTAGCCCCTTTTGGGAATAATCTATGGTTTGAACAAAGTGACATATAATATTCATATACGCAACATACAGACACATATTATAGTTCAGAGGTTGAAAATACATGTATAGTGGAGACCATTAGGGGTATACTCTGAAAACAAGGAGCCGAAAAATTTTTCATGTTTAAAAAAATTTTCAAAAAGCGGATATTAATACCCTATCACACCCCCGTTTTGCAGCATTCAGTCTGGAAAAAAATCCGTATCTCGCGACGGAAGCGTCATTCCCATCCAGATTTCGCACTTTGACGAGTTGGGGGAAAAGAGATGGGCTCTTATGGGGGCTTTACTCCAGATCTTCCCCGCTGTCGTTCTTGACCTTGGAACTATTGACTATTAAAATACCGGGAACTAATCAGAAACGTTTTATGAATAGATGTTTTAATTCTAAGATCTTCATCAAAGGGGTCTGTACGATATGTTGAGGAGTCGTGTCAAGACCTGTCAAGGAGGTCGTGTAACTAAAGAAATCTGTGAAAATAGAAAGCTTTACCAAAGGCATGTGATTAATGACTTTCGTCATTCATCTGGGACAGACAGACATATCCATTACAACCCACAGCACGCGCACGCACACACACACGCGCGCGCACGCACACACACACACACACACACACACACGCGCGCGCGCGCACGCACACACACACACACACACACGCGCGCGCGCGCGCACGCACACACGCACACGCACACACACACACACGCACACACACACGCACACACACACGCACACACATACATATACACACACACACGCACACGCACACACATACATGTACACACACACACACTCACACACACACACACACACACACGCACACACATACATGTACACACACACACACTCACACACACACACACACACACACACACACACGCACACACACAGGTTTCTTAACACGGGGCATTTATGAAAAGCTCAAGTTTGATTGTACGCTAGATCACATACGAAACCACGTTGGCCGTACGGTCATTGACCCCTTTTCACTGGAGAGGCGAGCTTTGAGCTACCAAATCTCATTAGTTCAAACGATAAAGAAGTGTACATGTACATGTAGTGTGTAAATTGTGTTCGCTCTGTTGTCTTTCAAATCATACTTTCCCATGATATATCACATTTAATTTATAAATTCATACCAAGCGGTCGCCATTCAGTAGAAAGGGGGCCTACGTGTAACTTGTGAGTACAGGTATACAAGTAAGCTATGTGAGCTTGTGGCCGTACGGGTATGTCAATAATGCTATATAAACATCATAAAATGCTCTGAGTGCATGTTGATGTGTAACTGCAAAGTTTCTTTACTATAGCCGGCGTTTGGCATTGCCTTTTGACCCACTGCACTGGGAGAGAACAAGGGCAAAGTTCATGCCATTCCTAATTTCACCTTTCACCCACATCTATATCCGGAAGTAACACCTTCAGCAAGATTCAACATTGAATACTCCAGCTTCCTGCGTCCACCTGAGGAGTGCTATGTGAGTATTCATGTTCGAATCATGTACAGAATATTGCCTTTGGTGAGTTCAATTGGCGGCGTACATGTACCTTGTATGATAGTGCGCCCATGTGATGGAAAGCTCACCTGTGAATTTGAAATGAGCGAAGGAATTTCGTAGCCTGGGTGCCAGCCCCTAAATACCCTGGAAGCCAGAACTCGTTTTCCGGGCCGCAAGAGCCCTTCGCCCGTTGGTGTAAATTACCGCTACGGGGGAGTCTAGCCCGGTGGGAGCTTGACCTCCCCACGGGCTCAATTCCACCGCAGCGGTAATTTAGATCTGCGGGCGAAGGGCTTTGGGCTGCCGAAGGAAACGGCTAGCGGCCCGTAAACTTGGCTGGGACCCAAGGTAGCCCCTACCGCGAAGGAGTGAAAACTCCTTCGGCAAGGGAAGCAATACGCCCCGCCGACCACGATTTGGCACCCTGGCTCTAATTACCTCTTCGCGTGAAGATAAAGGGTTTGGGGCAGCCTGGGCTTGGGCGACGGATACACAGTAGCGGACACTTAGGTAGCCTCTACCAGGCACCGTGGATCGCTGGAAAAATAGTAGAAATTGGCCGAAATAAAGGAATAATATACCAGAGAAGATCCAGGGCCATAGAAGCTCCAATTTG
>NW_017804031.1:3064-45868 GCF_001625305.1 Branchiostoma belcheri | reverse complement strand
TATGGCCCTGGATCTTCTCTGGTATAACGTTACTATCCCTTTATTTCGGCCAATTTCTTCTATTTTTCCAGCGATCCGCGGTGCCTGGTAGAGGCTAGGCATTAGGGCTTCTCATCCATCTATCGCTTGTGAACACCATCCAACCAGCGTCTGGCACCCACTCTGCTCATTCCGTTCTTTCGCTCACAAATAGCTGTTGACGATCACAATTATCCTTTACAAAGTTCCAGCTGATTAATGGCAATACAGGCTAGTTTTTGTAGATCAAGCAGGAAGAACAGGTGGGCTTGCAGTGTTTTGACTGTACATGTATATATATATGCCTACCCCACCTGCCTGCAGTAATGCTAACATGAAATTTTTGCAGTTAATTCTGCTGTTTGCTCCAAAAATTTACAAAATCAGTAAATTGGGTCATCAAGATTTGGTATTAGCTTCGGCTAGAGTTTCCACCTCTGTGTCTTGTACTTTACTGTTTCAATAAATAAATAAAAAAAAGATTTGGTAGCCCAAAGATGGGCTTCCCAGTGAAAAGGGGTCATTACCCGTACGGCCACGATGGTCCCGTACGTGATCCGGCGTACAGTCAAACATGAACTTTTCATAAACGCCCCCTGTCGAGGCTTTGCCGTACGACACTATACTATATTTTATGCATTATGTTTACCGAAGGAAAACATATTGTTTTTGCTCAGTTTCTTCCTCTTCTTCTTCTCCAAACAGTGACCTATGACCTGACCAATGACATGATTTGTTGACGTCTGTCACCATGGTGAATGGTGTTGGGTTACATAATGTTGCAATTTCATGGTCTGGTCTACTCCATTTCCAAAGGTAAACATTATGCATTTGCTTTGCAAATGTTACTTCTCTAGTTACTGATGTAATTACTGATGTACAAGTTTCTGCAGTTCCAACATGGCAGCGGGAACGCCAGTCAGCGCTGGTTTTGTCCGGTTTTGTCTGCTCTGCCTGCTGTGGTGTCCGTCAGTAGTACTCTCCGAGCAGGACGACAGGCCGAACTTTCTACTCTTCATGGTGGACGACTTGGGCTACGGGGACGTCGGCTGCTTCGGAAATGACACCATCAGGTATGCTGTATGAAGAATGAATGAATGAATGAATGAATGAATGAATGAATGAATGAATGAATGAATGAATGAATGAATGAATGAATGAATGAATGAATGAATGAATGAATGAATGAATGAACGAACGAACGAACGAACGAACGAACGAATGAACGAACAAACGAATGAATGAATGAATGAATGAATGAATGAATGAATGAATGAATGAATGAATGAATGAATGAATGATACTTTATTTCCGTGTCGTGCGCTATCCCGCGCCCAGCCCGTGTGGGCTTATACGACACCGATTCAATAAGTAGTGATACATAAACAAAAGACGATCAAAGGAACAGATAACAGAATCCAAACAAGCTGTATTTAAAAACGTTGGTGTACAAACATACTGAATGAAAGAAAGACCTTTATTGTACGTTTGTGCTCTAACAAGCTAAGTACAGGTCATGAATAGACAAGGGAAAGGATACAGCAATGACACTTAAACTATACATACTAATGTGATCTACTATTTACATGTTCAACGTCTTCTCGCTTCTTGACGCAGTTACAGGTTTACGAGCGTAAAGAACTAATGGTACATGGTTTGTCAAGTTTCATAAGAAATGTAAATGTTCTAATTCATTTAAATGTCCAAAGCTGGGAAACTTATCTATTATATAATAATAATGCCTTCAGGATACTGTGATTTTTGAATACACAAGGCCAAACCAATTTCATTTGTTGGTTCTCGGATTTTTTTTGCAGAAAAAAAATGAAGCGATAGAGCGAAAAAAAGACCTAGGTATATATCCTCTGATAGCGTCAAAAGCTATGATGGCATGACATCAACATACCAGACTGGTTTATAATAGATTTTAAAAATTTTTATCAAAGAAATGCATTGATAGATGGAAAACTCACAAAATACTGTACACTTCTTTATTGTTTGAACTTTGATTGGGTAGCCCAAAGCTCGGCTTCCCAGTGGGAAGGGGTCAATGACCGTACGGCCAACGTGGTCTCGTACGTGATCTAGCGTACAGTCAAACTTGGGCTTTTCATAAACGCCACCTGCCGAGGCTTTGCCGTACGACACTATAATAGAATCGTTCACTATATCACAGGACTCCAAACATTGACCGGATAGCTTCCGAAGGAGCGAAGCTGACACACCACCTAGCGGCAGCAGCCATGTGTACACCCAGCAGGGCGGCATTCCTGACTGGGAGATACCCCGTCAGAAGCGGTAAGCACTCCCGGACGGCAAACTGTACTCCTTTCGGCGCACCAACACTTTTTTTGCATGTTATCTGTCTATTTGGCCAATTTCTTCTCCTTTACGACGCTTCTGACGCCCAGTAGATGCTAAAAAGAGTGTGTTCACCGATTCTGTAGTCTTTCTTAGTTAAGGCGCGATCACATTCGATTTCCCAACCCGGGGCCCGGCCGGGCAGTCGTTTGGAACGTAGAGGCTAAAGGAGTGTGTTCACCGATCGATTCTGTACCCATTCTTAGTTGAAAATACTCTTAAAAAGGGGCCTGTAGAAATGATAAAACTAATGCCCTGGTCACAACCCGCCGTACGTGCTTTTTCTCCGTACGTTTTATTGGGAGGCTACGTCTACTACGTTTTTCTGAAAACGTGGGGAAGGAGTGGCGTCTACGCACGTCACTCGCACGTCACTCGCACGGTTGCGCAAAGTGTAAGAGTGTGGTCTGCGCGCCACGTCTGGCCGTAAGTGGTTGCCAGCATCGTTCGTTGCGCAAGTGGTAAGTGAGTTGTACGTGCTTACAACGTACGATCTCTGTGTGATTGCAACTCTACCGTAAGGAGGCCGTACTCACACGTGCTTCTACCGCACGGCACGTACGGGGCACGCGCGTCGCTCGTATTCGCACGCACGGTTGGTGAATCCGCAGACCGCACGTAGAAAAAGTTTTCCATGCACTTAAACTTCTACGGCGTGTCTGCGTGCTCCCAAGTCCGTAGGATTCCGTACGGAGGCAGTACTCACCACGCACGGATGCCCTGCGTTTGCCCACGTTTTTGCACGTAGACAGCACGCAGAAGCACGTACGGCGGGTTGTGACCGTGGCTTAATTGGAACATGTCTACCTATACATGTAGACCACCCACTTTCATCCCATCACACATTTCCATGTACATGTACTATTCTGTAGGCATGGCAGCGCGCCACGGCTTGAGGTATTTACCTAACGTCGGCTGTACCGGTGGATTACCTGCCACGGAAACAACGTTTGCAACACTGCTGAAGCAGGCTGGATACGCCACTGCCTTGATAGGTGGGTCAGGTTAAATTCTGAATATGATTTTTCAGACCATATTGAAGACGTCTTCAAATGTTTTTACCTTTTTATTATTTTTTTCATAAATAAAATGCGACATAATGGTACATATTAGATGAGACTATGTCTTCCATGTGCATAATTATTTTCACAATTTGATCTACTAATTGTCAGTAGTTATTAGAAAATAATTGTTTTTTTAATCAGTCAATAACTTTATTTTCTAATAACTCGCGACAATTAATAGATATTAAACAAGTAAAATCTGAGATTTTATACCTCCGGGCTTTTTATTGTATATTTTTATATAGGGTTTTAAACAAAGAATTTATCGAGACCGGACACCCCTCTGTGTGAGGGGTCATATACGTGGACCAGACCGAGAATAGCTTAAACACGCCAAAGGTCAACGGTCGTGACCACTTTCACGCTCAAAGGGGTGTTTTGGGGCCATCAAAAGGCACCATTTTCACGCCCGAAAACACATATACAATAAAAACAAAAGAACGTGCATCATCTGCAGCCCAATAGCAAAACATATACCGATTCTCAAAAGAATCCGTCCACCCAAACGCGAGAAACTGCTGCGAACGTGAAATTCTAAATCTCTCACAAAACCCTTCCGCGGAAGGATGTCTCCTCCCCCGGAGGTAATAACAGAAAGTTCAGAAACCAATTTTAATTTCCCGTAAGCCCATACACAAAGCTGTATTGTACATGTACTATCATGAAAGTTCATATGTGTTGGTATATATACACGTTTATAGTTAAAACTTTTGATCGAACACAAAGAAGTTCTCTCACTTAGAGCTTTCGACCAGTCACTCTGGTCTTCCTCAGTAGACTGACCCAGTGAGACTTGTCACGTGGCTTCTCTGAAGTGTGACGTCAACACCGGGTCAGAGGTATCTTGAAGACGATGTCGGCCCCCGTCGCGGTTGAGTGAAGGATGATGGGCCCTGATGTAAATAGCCTCTTTCGACCCTCTCAGAAAGTAGTCTTGTTCGGTATCCAATATTCGTACAGTGTCCAGTGAAAGCTATAGGTCACAGAATTTCTTTGTGTTGGATTAAAAAGTTTTAACTATAAACAAAGCTGCATTGTAATTTTTCACATTACATCATAGGAAAATGGCACCTCGGTCTACACTGCGCGGGTACCGGCAGCCTCTGTCACCATCCCAACAACCACGGCTTCGACTACTTCTACGGCTCTCCGAACACAAACTTCCGGGACTGTGGCGAAGACGGCGAGAGTGTGTACTACATGAGCCATGCCTACCGAATGTACAAGCAGATCTGTTGGGCGTACTTGGTCGGAGTCGTGTCTTTGCTTCTCATGAAGTTTCTCGGTAAAATACGGGTCCGCTGGCTCTCGCTGCTGTCCTTTCTGGCGTTCTGTACACTAGTCATGGCCTTCCCCAAGGTTTTCATTGTCCAGCTTAAGCCGTGGAACTGTCTTCTCATGGAAAACGAAAAAGTAGCGGAGCAGCCGTACAGTCTGAGAGATGATCTCACGCCGAAACTCATCAACAAGTCGCTACAGTTTATAGAAGAGAACGCCGACAGGCCGTTTTTCCTTTTCCACTCCTTTCTCAAAGTCCACACGGCTCTCTTCGCTACGGAAGAGTTTGAAGGGAGGAGCCTACACGGTCGGTATGGCGACAATGTTGAAGAGATGGACTGGGCGGTCGGGCGTATCTTGGACGCCGTTGAGAAGAGAGGTCTGTCTCACAAGACGTTTGTGTACCTGACGTCTGATAACGGCGGTCACGTCGAGGAGATCTCCGTCAGAGACGGGCAAAGGGAAGGAGGCCACAACGGAATACTTAGAGGTACGGAGTGGAGTTTTTCTTATGACTTTAATTTCATATAAAACGTCACGCAGCAAATTACAATGCATCTTGTCAGAGGTTTGTCTTCTTTGCAGGCGTGCGTTAAGTATTTTATGAATTCCCCACAACTTACGGAACCAAGAGGTCGCGGGTTCGATTCCTGAAATGCCACCGATCTTGTGCCCCTGGGAAAGGCACACGACTTTTCTCACTTCGCGTAGGTGGATTTGTATTGTCCCCTCACGGTATTGGAGGCGGCTTTAAGTTGAAAAAACTTGAGTGTGTCCCTCTACGTCTTTAGATTACAAAAATAAACACAATCAATCTGGATAATTTTGCAGTAATTTTTTTTACATCAATTACAGGAGGAAAAGGCATGGGAGGATGGGACGGAGGAATCCGGATGCCAACCGTCTTGCGCTGGCCGAAGTAAGTCAATAAAATCTACCTCAAACAAAACACCAAACCAAAACACTAAACCATAACATATACAGGTTTAAAGATCGCAGATTAATTTACGCAGTCGTTGTAATACATTATGACTGTCAACTTGTTGCTGTTTAGTCGACAAGTGTTGGGCAGGTCAAATTCGTGAACGTGTGACAGGGACTTTATCCCCCCATACAGAGCTGTCCGGCCGGGCACGGTACTGGACGAACCCACCAGTCAGATGGACGTGTTCCCCACGGTTCTGCGCTTGGCCCAGCTGAAGACTCCCGGGGACCGAGTCATCGACGGCCGGGACCTGATGCCTCTCCTGACGGGGAGCAGAAACGTGACAGACCGCCGGTTCCTCATGCACTACTGTGGGAGCAGGCTACATGCAGCCCGCTACAGGCCGCCTACAGGTAAGGCCATGTTGACTTTATTAGGCCACACCGACTTAATTTTATGGATGACATCCTCTGAAGACCCCCAAACTAGTGCGCGCGGGCGAATAAAAAAAATTCCGGCCAAAATAAAAATGCTACTAAACCACAGGAATACAAAGCTGGTGTTGTGAATTTGCGGCAGTACTTAGCGACGTACACGACAAGCCGACACATGCTGGCTTTTTGCGGAATTTATAAATCGGCACTGTACGTATGTACTAAGTTCTTGAGCTTCGGTAGCATGGGTGCTCGGCTCCGTATGGTCGCTAATTACCACGGACTACCCAGGCCTAGAGCCAGGTCGGTGGACGTGATCTTTTTTTTTTTAGGACAGGCAAAAATCAATACGCGCGCGGATGTCATCCATAAAATTAAGATGGTGTACTTATGTGGCCTTATATGGATGGCAATTGTCTAGTTTCATTAGAAATATAAACTATCTTCTATAGTGCATTGATGTATGAAATAAGGAAAGAGTTAATGTCTCTCTTTAATATTCAATCTACATTATATTAAAAGATGGCATTCGTCCTCTATGCCATTCAAATTACAATATTTGCGTAAGGTTAATCTTTGTGTCTTCCAATTTCAATAAGTTGAGTTTGTGGTGATAGACTAAGAACTGTCTTGTTCCTCCTCATATAGGAAGGTCTGTGTGGAAGGCGCACTACACGACTCCTAACTGGGACCCTGGGACTGAAGGTTGTTACCACACCTTCCTGTGTCGGTGCGGAGGTGATTACGTCACTCACCACGATCCTCCCTTGCTCTTCGACATCGCCACGGATCCGGCCGAGCGAAGTCCGATCTCACCCGAGAGCGAGCCGAAGTTTGCCGAGATCATCTCGACAATCGAGAGAGGTGTCAGGGATCACATGTCGTCCGTAGACGAAGTAGAGAGCCAGTTTTCGCTGAGAAATATTCTCTGGCGCCCGTGGTTGCAACCATGCTGTGGTAATTTCCCATTCTGTTCTTGTAACAGTGGTGCTTAATTCCTGATGGATTCTTTCTAATAGTTGGTGCACTTGATACTACAAACGACAAGTACCATGAAAGTTCATCCTTGTTAACGTTGGTAGTAATCATAGTAAAAGGCTGAACTTTATTCCAACACACAATTGTACAGGGATCAAATTTTCAGCGACCACTGTTGCCTTCATCAGGATAATTAATGACCAATCACTTCACAACGTGATCTCGCGAGAATTACGGTTTATAAACACGTGACATATTCACACGAGATTTTACTGATACGTGACGTAAGCAATTGATCGAAAGTTTTTACTAGTAGTTTCTTAGTCATCTGAAGTTCTATGTGTACTAATTGTCTGTTTTGTCATACCATATGTTTCTTCTGTTCCTGCACTAGTTACGTGACACGGATGCTCTCCACCTGTCACCTACAATAACTGTAACAGTAAAAACACAGTATACATCATTACGGGTCAATTGGGTAGAATATCTAACACTAATACTGTACTGGAAAACGTTCCTAAAAATCCCACAATTTAAGATTTTATCTGGTTGTATACAATGACTGTTATCTTTGTAAAATCTTCTTGTTGGTACTTAACGTTAATACCAACGGAATAAAGAGCTGACATTATGTAACAATTTTGGACCAAAAATCTAAATATTTCTTTTTGGAAAATATTCCTGTAATTGTAAAATTTACTTTCACGTTTCAACATTTTTGTGCAATAATGTCATATTTCTGACATTTACGGTTGGCGATAAAACAGCACACACTATAGGCGCACTCGATTTGTGGTGCCACCACAAACTACTAGTATCAGAATGTAAACAAACATGGCTGACATCTGTGTGCCAATCTCTTACACTCGTCGTATTTTGGCATCTACACTTCCTCAATGGCAATTATTACCTCCATGAAAATGGAGGTATTGTTTTTGGCGTGTCTGTCTGTCTGTGTGTCTGTCTATGTGTGTGTTTGTGTTTGTGTTTCCAGACATTTGCGGCCAGCATAACTTTTGAACCTTTGGATGGATTGCAATGATATTTGGACTAAAATAAAGAATTACTTTATTTGTTGTTTAGCATAGCTAACGAACGGTCCCCCCATACGAGGGGGGACAAGCGACACTACTCTGTGTAATCTACAACAGATGCTGGCCAGCGTGGCCAGTGTGGTCACTCAGACCCTGCGTTTCTCGGGTGCGGCCGCTAAAAATCAAGCGAGCGATGTCGGCAAACTTTGACTTCAAGGCGTGGGCCTCCGAGGCCAAACTCTCGTCCGTGACCATCAAAAAGATGGAGGAAGCCGACCTCACGGAACCAACTGCCCTTCAGTGTGTGACGGCGGAGATGTTGAAAGACCTGGAGGTCACGATCGGGCAGTACGCTTTACTCTGCAAGGCTACCGCGAAACTGCAGGTCACAACACCAGCGAAGGCAGCCCTGCAGAAGGTCACTCTGGAGGACCTAAAAGCGGACCAGGCCCTCAACGCCCTTCTCGCCGAAGTCGACGACACAGCGGAGGTCATCAAGGACGACGACCAGTCGTTTTACCTCACTTCCCCGACTTCCAAGCCAGGTGAGAAGCCCTTGCTTATACCCGATTTCGTCGACTCTTACACTCAGCCTGAAAGTGATCACGAGATTGCTAGGGATGGCCAGACGGCCATCATCTTACGGACCAGCAAGACCAAACCAAAGCTAGAGTCCATTAAAGTTCCAGCGTGGTCTGCGGCTAATGCCAAAATCATGGACGCTCTGATCAAGGACAACAAGCTTAAAACTAGGCAGGATATCTCGGACTATCTGAGTTATACGGTGAAGGTTTCTGAGCTCTTCGAAGTGTTCGATTGTGCATCGGTAATGTTGTACGACAACCAGTACAGGGTCATCCAACACCGCAATGAGTTTCGCTGGGGCAAGGATTCCGAGCACCTCCACTCCCGCTTCCTACGAAGTAAGCCGGCCTATGCTCCCCACGCACGGCCACAGCAGCGCAGACCCGCGGCAGCACGGGCAAAGACGACGGACGGTCAGGAGATCTGTGTCAACTACCAGAACCAGACAGGATGCCGCCGTGCCACGTGCAACTACGCCCATGTGTGTATCGTCCCAGGCTGCGGGGAACTCCATCCACAACACGAGCACAAGAAGCAAAAATAGCAATTCGTGGAGTCCCCACTGAACAGCGAAGTATGGCTAACCGAACTTGCGAACGACCCCGACAAAGATTTCTTATTAGATGGAGTGCAAAACGGATTTCGTATCCTACCCGACAACATTGAACTTTCCCCTGTAGAATGCCATAACTACAGGTCAGCGACTGACCCCTCCGTGCGCGAGAAGGTCGAGGCTCAACTCTCCAGCGAACTGGACAAAGGCAACTACAAACAGAGCGACACGAAACCGACAATAGTGAGCGCACTAGGTGCTATCCCTAAGGCGAATTCTGACGACGTACGTCTCATCCACGACTGTAGTCGCCCCGTGGGAACAGCTTTAAAATGACTATGTTGAAACAGAACACTTCTCCTATCAAACCCTTGACGACGCGGTTAACATGTTAGAGCCAGGCTATTTCATGGCGAAGATAGACCTGAAATCAGCGTACCGGTCGGTCCCAATCCACCCTTCTAACTATGACGCCACCGGACTGAAATGGCAGTTTGACGGACAGCGTGAGTACACTTATATTTTCGATACAAAGCTACCGTTTGGCGCCCGACGATCACCTGAAGTATTTCATAGACTTTCCCAATCAGTGAGGCGGATGATGAAAAGACGTGGATACCACACAATAGTTGTTTACTTAGATGATTTTCTCATAATCGGAGCGACGTATGCGGAGTGCCACCTGGCATTCCAAACCCTGGTGGACCTTCTGACACGATTAGGGTTTGAAATAAATTGGCGTAAAGTGGTGTACCCTACGCAACGGATTACCTTTCTTGGCATTGACATTGACGCGGTGGAGCGAACTCTCTCCTTACCCAGTGCGAAACTATGCGACATGCGGACCCTACTATGCGAACTGAGCGAGCGGAAGCGGGTCACAAAGCGAGAGCTGCTTAGCCTGCTGGGGAAACTCAACTGGGCGGCTCGAGTTGTCCGTGGCGGACGGACTTTCATGCGGCGACTTATTGACCTCTCCAAGACACTGCGACGCCCCCACCACTTCACCAGACTTTCTGGAGAGGCTAAGGCGGACTTGGACTGGTGGACGAAGTTCATGTCCAGGTTCAACGGGACAGCGGTCTTCCTGGACAGAAACCCAGTTCCTCCTACAATATTTAGTACGGATGCGTGCGATAACGGCGGGGCGGCGTTTTATAGCGGGGACTGGTTTTATGTTTCCTGGCGTCAAGACGAACCGGACATGTGCAATAGGCACATCAATGAGAAGGAACTCTACACAATCATTCTAGCGGCGAGACGATGGGGCTCTCTATGGTCTGGCAAACGGCTCTTAGTGCTCGCGGACAGTGACAGTTCAGTCTGTGCGATAAACAAAGGCACATATGTATGTGGATAGGTGTTGGGTAGCCAAATTCGGGCCTCCTGGTGGCTGACCTTGGTACTGCAGCAGAACTTCCGGTTATTGTATGTTTTGTCCTGGACATGCTATGGTTTTGATTTTTGAGTGGTGGATAACTCTTCCTGCCAGTAATAAGTGGTGTGGGTTTGGTTCCCCCTAGCAGCTTGTTCTGGGACTGCAGGGGGGTTTCTGGCGGAACCTTTCAAAGCAGATAAATTCACAAAGAAACAATGTATTTTTATGATTTTTGGTATGTGGGTAGCTTAGACAGAGATATACATTATTGGATAAATTATGCATATGATGACTTCATTTGCATAATCAATGAGGAAATTCTATAATTACAGTGTTTTACATCATGGGACTTTAATTGGTACACATAATGTTTATAATCTATGGCAGGTGGAATATCACCAGATACCAATTATGCAAATATGGCCCTAATTTGCATAATTAATCTGAAAATTCTTTGACTCCTTAGTGGTAAATGATAAGAAATTCATACTTGGGAGATGTTAATCAAAAGTCAACATCACGATGCATATTATGTTAATGTAGAGTAGAAATCGGCCAAATAGAGAGATGGGCATGCCAAGGGAGTTGGTCTGCTGAAGGACGTTCTATCTTACCAACTCCCCTGGCATGCTATCTCTCTATTTGGCCAATTTCTACTCTTTCCAGTCGCCTCCCGAAGCCTGGTAGAGGCTAGGTGTGCGGAACCAACTATGTCCCGAATGAAAATTTGCAGAATCGGGTCCAGTGGATATCAAAACGAGAAACACTTGACACAATATTTCGTTCAAAGCATTCAAGACTGTGTAAAGTAAAGGTGTATTGTCTTAAAACCAACTGTAATGCTGTCATCGCTGATGTCAACCCTAATGCTGAAATAAAAGCTCAAAGGAATACATTTTTGAGGTTGAAAGATATTAGATAACAATATTTGTAAGGCAAATAATGATATAATGATACTAGTCTAAACGTTTTAAAGCTTTAATAACGAAGACATGCAAATTATATTAGAATTAAGCTGGTAAGATCACACCGGTGTTCAATCTAACTTAATTAATTAATTGAGAAAATGCAAATTATAGTGATTCCGTATCAGGTGGTAAGACCACGTTGCTGCTCAGAGCAAGATGGCAAGTCACGGTGCTTGGACAGGGAAGAACTCGGTGGTTAAAATCCGTCTTTTAAGACGAGCTACGTGGTCCATGTGTAGCGACAAATTGGAAAACGATGCAATTCCAGGGCGCCAAACTGGATATATTCTGAATAGGGAAATCTACATCTGTTGACGAAGGTCAAGTTCGAGACTTTGGTTCAAGGCAGGTCCCTATGTTAGTAATTGAAACTCATGTCTAAGACCGATAAAGCACTGTGCCTCTCTTATCCCAAAAGCAACACTCTCCAACTAAGAAAGCAACGCACGTCTGTTGATCCCCCAAAGCACCAAACTTTTCTTTCATCTCTCCGTCCAAGAAAGAACTTCACCTGTCTTTATCCAAAAACGCACCTCACATCGAATCCATCTAAGAAAGCTCCGTTCAGACAATCAGCTACACCACGTGTATATAATCTTGGGTTGTTTGTCACACGGCATTGCGGATCAGGCACAACCTACAAGAACAACAGCAACCTGTGCCTGAGGCATTCTACACAAGGTCCTACCCAGAGAGTGCCAATAGGGGCTATTTCGACTAGCTGAAAAGGTTTGTGTCTGCCAGTGGACCATCAGTAAGGCTACATATGCTGTGTTGACACTATATTATGCCTTAATTCAAGTTTCAATTCTCCAAGCAGATGTTGAGGGGAGATTTTGTTGTTTCTTCATAGTCGGCAAGGGAAGATATAGCTGTCAGATAAGTCGAGAATCTGTGGATGGAGGTTGACGAGGTAGGTAAGTTACTGTTGGGGAGACGAAGGTCAAGTTCGAAGATGGGCCGGGAGGTCTCTACATCACTGCAGTAGACCTTTTGTGTTTGCTGGTTAGTTTGTGAACAGTATAACTCGAGATTCTGTGGATAAATGTTCACGATTTTGGTAGCACTGCACGAAAAACGATATATATTTAAGCATGCTTAATGGTGTTCGTAAATAAGGCTTCAATATTTCAAAATAATCAAGCAGTATTTAAGTCACACTTAAGCCATCGTAAATGCCACAATCGACAGGCAATCTTTACACTCTCTACAGGAACAACGTAAAGTCTACTTAAACATAAACGTATCCTTACTTGATCTTTACGGTCGCTTAATGTTGCAGTGAAGATAAAGGACTGATTTGCAGCAGTGTACTCCACATGTGTACTTGACAACGTTTAAAACATAAAGACCAAGATAAGTATGACTTTGGCAGTTACCTTAAATTGTTTTAGATAAGATGCATTTAAGTGTGCGTAACGTAAGCTACGTAAAGTGGGTGTCGTGAGGGTCAAACATGGGGCCCCTCTTGACTGCACAGTGAACAGCCCGACACGGCCCCTATCCTCCAGTCTGTGCTGGCCGGCAAGACCCCTCGTGACTGGATCTACACGGCTCCACGCGCTAGCTTGGGCGTGCCGACGGCGAGACCTCTTGTAACTGTACGGGAAAGGTATCGACACGGCCCCGCGCGCCTGCTTGGGCGTGCCGACGGTATGACCTCCCGTGACGGCACGGTAAAGGGATCTACACGGCCCCGCGCGCTACATGTAGCTTGGGCGTGCCGACGGCGAGACCTCTTGTAACTGTACGGGAATTGGAAAGGTATCGACACGGCCCCGCGCGCCTGCTTGGGCGTGCCGACGGTATGACCTCCCGTGACGGCACGGTAAAGGGATCGAAACGGCCCCGCGCGCTTGCACAGGTGCCGTCTGCAAATACCTGACCTGTACTGTACTAAAACAATGATTTCGTCCGCTCCATACATCTCCCAAACAAGATTTTAAAATAGCGAATTCCTCAGTATTATATCGTTCTATTGCAGGTTATTGCAGACTTTTAGGGCGCATTCTCTGTTACTTAGAACTTCGCAAAGATTTCTAAGCCTTGGACAGAAATGCCGAAAGGGTCACACGTACGCCTACAGCATGTTACTTCATTCGTCCCTTTTTTCTGCTTAAAGAGCCGATTTCGTGCAAGGTCAAGTTGGAAAATGGGCATTACGGGGGTCACTACGTTACTGAGGTAGACCTTTTGTGTTTGCTGCTTAGTTTGTGAACAGGATAACTCGAGATTCTTTGGATGGATGTTCATTGTTTGGGTAGGCAATTTAATGTTGGGGAGAAGAAGGTCAAGTTCGAAAATGGGCCTTACGTGAGTCCCTACGTTACTGCAGTAGACCTTTTGTGTTTGTTGGTTAGTTTGTGAACAGGATAACTCGAGATTCTTTGGATGGATGTTCATTGTTTGGGTAGGCAATTTAATGTTGGGGAGAAGAAGGTCAAGTTCGAAAAAGGGCCTTACGTGGGTCCCTACGTTACTGCGGTAGACCTTTTGTGTTTGTTGGTTAGTTTGTGAACAGGATAACTCGAGATTCTTTGGATGGATGTTCATTGTTTGGGTAGGCAATTTAATGTTGGGGAGAAGAAGGTCAAGTTCGAAAAAGGGCCTTACGTGGGTCCCTACGTTACTGCAGTAGACCTTTTGTGTTTGTTGGTTAGTTTGTGAACAGGATAACTCGAGATTCTTTGGATGGATGTTCATTGTTTGGGTAGGCAATTTAATGTTGGGGAGAAGAAGGTCAAGTTCGAAAAAGGGCCTTACGTGGGTCCCTACGTTACTGCGGTAGACCTTTTGTGTTTGTTGGTTAGTTTGTGAACAGGATAACTCGAGATTCCGTGGATGGATGTTCATGATTTTGGAAGGTCGGGGCACGAAGGTCAAGTACGAGAATGGGACTTATGGCGGGTCCCTATTTTATCAAATCCCTGTCTAAGTCTACTCTCCAAGCAGAGGTTTGGGTTTTGGGTGTATTTTTAGTTTGTTTTTAGGCTTTTTTATCGGGGTTTCTCTTTTTGAATTTTTTTTCCCACCAAACCAAACCTCTGCCGGCACTCACCCCGGGGAGGGGCAAACCTATTAAAAGCTATTCAAAACAGGCGATAGTGCCCCTCCCCGGGAACCATCAAACTGTCATTAGGGATATCCATTTTATTGTGGTGGATTATCACACATCTAGCCAGTCAGAAAGGCATTCATTGGGCCACATGCCTCCTGCGGACTGTGCCTATTCATGCGTCTGGTTCACACCTCCTTGCAGAACGACTGAAATGTGTTGAAGTGATTAGGTTTATAGCCCATTGAAGCTTTCGACTGCCGACAGAGGTTGGGTTTGGTGGGAAAAAAAATTCAGTGCAAAAGAGAAACCCCGATAAAAAGCCTAAAAACACACTAAAAATACCCCAAAAACCCAAACCTCTGCTTGGAGAGTAGTCTAAGTCCTATAAAGCACAGTACCTCTCATATTTCAAAAGCAATGCACCACTCTTCAACAAAAGAAAAAAAATAACGTTCGTCTCTTGGATCTTGATACAATAAACGCACTTTTCTTCTCTCCGTCCAAGAGAGCATTTCGCTTCTATTTAAAAAAAGCAACGCACTTCGAATGCACACAAGGTGAAGGAAGTACCATTCAGACAATTAAATCTACCATGTGTATAAAACTAATCTTGGGTTGTTTGTCACACGGCATTACGGATCAGTACCGAAGTAGAGTAGAACACACCTCGCATGAAAATTGCAACATTTGCCAGAGACAAGGAACACGAGTTCATACGTACCCAGACAGTGCCAACTGAAGCTATTTTGACTAGCTGAAAAGGTATGCGCCTGCCAGTGGATAATTAGTAACGCTAAATCTGTTATCTAAACAGTTAACTGTGCTTTAAACAATGGCCACTGACCACTTTACTTGGTGATGATGAATTAAGATTTAATTGTTTAAGCAGATGTTAAGGTGGCAGACTGCGATGTCCATGACAGTCAACAAAGGTAAATAGTTTTTAGAAAATCAATTTTAGACTGATCATATTTCAGAAAGAGTGTTATACACAGTCCTATAATTCGACTAATTGTCTTATCCAGTAGTTGCAAACAATGCCAGGAAGAAAGAGAAAGCAATACGAATATTATTCATATTTAAGCAGCTAGCTTCAGACAAAATTTACCCAGAACCCTACACGGTACAATCCACCGATAGAAATGCCAAAAATTCAACACGATTCCTCATCAAAATGGTTTTAAAGTTCTTAAGCTAATTTCAATTTTGGTCACCCACCAGCTTCTTGTACGAATGATCTATAAGGCGCGTCATCTCTCTCGGAACCACCCCTTTAAATCATTCCAGTAACAGTCCTACATGAACAGTAAACAATGGGGCAAGAGCAGTCACACAGGATAAATGGGACTGTTACGAAATCATATATATCACTCCGATTAATTTTATCTGACATTTTCGATTAATGAACAATGAAATTATCAAGAGAGCAAAATGAAAAAAAAACATGATCCCAACTATATTTCTCTCCAATTTTACTATCGGACCTGCTTATGTTTGTACTCCCGTAAATCATCTTTTCTTTCGAAATTGAGGTACAAGAACTAAAAATAAATGTTGATGTGACCTTATTGAGTAGCTTGCTGTTCTCTTTAGGTGGCAAGACATCACGGGAAGAAAAAATGAGGCGTATGCTGATTTTCCTTCTCATCATCCTGAAGGAACCCAACATGCCAGAAGCTGCCTGTAGCTATGAACCATCACGTCGCATCAGGTTTTTTGACAAGGGCCTAACCAGCATCCCTCATCAGGACATCCCAACATCCATTTCTGAATTGAATTTGAATGCTAATCTTATTACAACTGTAAAGAGTTCTGAGCTGTTACGCTATATGTATTTGTGTAGGTTGCGCCTAATCTTCAACCGGATAACAGTGATTAGGCACGGTATGTTTGCAAATCTACCCACGCTAGAAGTGTTGGAGGTAATCGAAAACAAGATGACAATGATTCAACCAGGTGCACTTGCAAATCTTCCCCGCCTTAAAGTTTTGGAACTGAACCAAAACCGGTTAACGCAGGTTGAAGCTGGTACATTTGCAGATCTACCCAGCCTATGCAACTTGGAACTGGGCAGAAACCAGATAACAAAGATTCAGCCTGGTTCATTTGTAAACCTACCAAAGCTACAACATTTGGGTCTTGTTTACAACCAGATAACAATGATACATTCCGGTTCATTTGAAAATCTACCCCAGCTACAAAAGTTATATCTAAACATAAACAATATAAAAAAGATTGAGCTTGGTGCATTTGTAAACCTACCCCGACTACAACATTTGAATCTATACAACAACCAGATAACAAAAATTCAGGCTGGTTTATTTTCAAATCTACCAAAGCTAAAAAGTCTAGATCTGGGACACAATCAGATAATAACGATACAGCCTGGTTCATTTGCAAACCTACCACGTCTACAACTTCTGAACCTAAACGATAACAAGATGATAGAGGTTCGGTCTGGTACGGTTGCAAACCTACCTGGATTAAAACGTTTATATCTGGACATCAACCAGATAACAGTAATTCACGCTGGTACATTTGCAAATCTTCCCCAGCTACAAGAGTTGGGTTTGGTCGGCAACCAGATAACTATCATCCATTCTGGTGCATTTAAAAATCTGCCCCTACTCCAACTTCTCTGCCTTCAAAACAATAAGATGTCTGCCATTCCCCTGGCAGCTTTTGGTGTCGTCCCATCTAATATTACAATAAAACTAGATGGGAACCCCTGGCATTGTGACTGCAGGATGGCTCCCATCAGGCTAAATCCTGCATTCAAAGACAGGATAATATGTGCTCAACCCGCCAAAGTTCAGGGACAGAAGCTTACAGATGTCAATCCAGAAGAATTGATTTATCACTCTCACTGTCACTATCACTGGTTCTTTAAACGCGCTGCTAGCTCAACAGCACGTCATGAAGAAAACACACAAACAGCAAGAGCAACACTACCTTCACTCCTTTTAACTTCAGACAAACCAGAATCTGCTCCCAGTTCACCCCTACCTGTTCTCATTGGCTCTTTCTGTGCTTCAGTTGTTGGCATTGTCCTGATTGGCATAGCCGTACTTACAGTGTGGTACAAGATGAAGACCAGTCATCCTACTTTAGAGAATCCCAATGTTGTTGGTAACAACACAAACACAGCAGCTACTGTAATGGCCAGTGGTGATGATCAGACAGGGAAGGGTCAGTCCCAGGCCATCACTGAATCCAACACAAACACCACAGATGCTGCGATGGCCAGTGGTCATGATCAGACAGGGCAGGGTCAGTCTCAGGCCATCATTGAATCTAACACAAACACCACAGCTACTGTAATGTCCAGTGGTGATGATCAGGCAGGGCAGGGCCAGTCTCGGGCCATCATTGAATCTAGCACAAACACCACAGATACTGTAATGGCCAGTGGTCATGATCAGGCAGGGCAGGGTCAGTTTCAGGCCATCACTGAATCCAACACAAACACCACAGATGCTGCGATGGCCAGTGGTCATGATCAGGCAGGACAGGGTCAGTCTCAGGCCATCATTGAATCTAACACAAACACAACAGCTACTGTAATGGCCAGTGGTGATGATCAGGCAGGACAGGGTCAGTCTCGGGCCATCATTGAATCTAACACAAACACCACAGCTACTGTAATGTCCAGTGGTCACGATCAGACAGGACAGGGTCAGTCTCAGGCCATCATTGAATCTAACATAAACACCACAGATGCTGCGATGGCCAGTGGTCATGATCAGGCAGGACAGGGTCAGTCTCAGGCCATCATTGAATCTAACACAGACACCACAGCTACTGTAATGTCCAGTGGTCACGATCAGACAGGACAGGGTCAGTCTCAGGCCACCACTGAATCCACCCCAAATACATCAGCTACTGTAATGACCAGTGGTGATGATCAGACAGGACAGGGTCAGTCTCAGACCAACACTGAATCCAACACAAACACCACAGCTACTGTAATGACCAGTGGTCATGATCAGACAGGGCAGAGCCAATGTCGAGCCAATCTAAATTATGGCACCGGGCCGACAGCGTCAGAGGTAAATTCTCTGTACGATAATGTGGAAACACCATAATTTAATTTACGTTTTCACAAGGTCACTGTTGGTAACCTATGAGTGACAAAGCAAGTGCAGAAGCAACTATTGTAAAGACAATCCTTTTATTTTATCCACAAAGACGCTGCTATTGGTCACGCCAATTATAGTTTTTCGACATTTTCAAAAAACCTATGACTCATTATGCCTAACACTGTTACTGTATTCCATGTATTGACTCTGATGTACAGGCAGAGCTTGAAATACGTATGTCCACATATAAAAATGGAATTATAAAAGATAATAGCAGAAAAAATGAAAAAAATTAACGTTTGCTGCTTTGGAGGTCCAAAATTTTAGGGTGGGTTAAGCATCAGTAAGTATATATATATATAGTTCGTGGGTTGTGGAGACTTGCCGTTCACATTTGTTGTTGTAGTGTGACAGAAGGACACAAGATGGTACTTTTAACTTAGATCTACTTATTATTACAATGTAGCAAATATTTCGCAGGTTCTGGAGATTTGAGTTCAAAACGGTTGTTGTAGTGTGTCAGAAGGACACAAGATGGTACTTTTAACTTACTTATTATTGAAATGTAGCAAATAGTTCGTGGGTTGTGGAGATTTGAGTTCAAAACGGTTACTGTAGTAAATAATATGGGTTATGGGTTATTAATACATGGGTTATTCCTGCAGGTCAGAACTGTTGTTCTAGTGTGTTGGAAGGGCTTAGGATGGTACTTACCGTTACTTATAATGTAGTAAATAGTATGTATGTTGTGGAGACTTGCAGTTCAAATATGTTGTTGTAGGATTTCAGAAGGGCACAAGATGGGAATTTAACTTACTTACTGTTACTTACTGTTACTTATAATGTAGTAAATAATATGTGGGTTATGGAGACTTCAGAACTGTTGTCCTAGTGAGACTGGAGGTACACAAGAGGAAGATCTTATATTATTACAAAATCACCTCGAACTTGTAATTATACATTTTGTAGTAACAAAGATGACAACTAGAAAGGCCGACATTTGCTTGAGAGCAAATGCAGCAGATGGCTTCACCCTATCCCCCATACCGAAAATGGATCTATCCTACGATGGCTGCCAATAGTCTACACCCCCATGCAGAAATGGAACCTTCCAATGCCGGAAATAGCCAAAAAGCCCTATTTTACATAACTTTAAAGTGGTGTATGTCAAAATCGTGAATGACATTCTTTGGACATGTGTCCAAGGTATTCTCATACCAAATTTCAGGTCATTCGGATTTAATATTAGGGCACAGGAGCCAAAAATGTACATTTTTGGTCCGAAAATAGCAAAAAAGCCCTATTTTACAAAATTTTAAAGTGGTATATGTCAAAAGCGTGAATGGCATTCTTTGGACACGTGTCCAAGGTATCCCCATACCGAATTTCAGGTCATTCAGATTTAATATTAGGGCACAGGAGCCAAAAATGTACATTTTGGGTCCGAAAATAGCGAAAAAGCCTTATTTTTCCCAATTTTAAAGTGGTGTATGTCAAAAGCTTGAATGACTTTTTGTAGACATATGTCCAAGGTATCCCCATACCAAATTTCAGGTCATTTGGTTTTAGTACCTGGGAACCAGATCTCAAAATGTATATTTTTTGCCTGAAAATGGCCCAAAAACCAAAAAAAAACAATTTTTCAAAAAAATGAAAAAAAAAACGTCGGGGTATTTGCCCACTCTACCTTCATGCCAAATTTCGTGTTATTTGGCCGGAAAATGGCAGAGATGAATCCATTTAAAGAAATGGCAGGAGAAGAAGAAGAAACATGAGGGAACACAATATGTCTTCACCACTTTGTGGTGAAGCCATAAAAAGGTGAAAAGGACAAAGAATGTATGTATTTTTGCTGGTCCACAATTCAGGGTGGGTAAAATGAATCATACGGGAACTATTAGTAATTAGTTTGTAGGATTTGAAGTATTTTCAGTGTCTTCTTTTTAAGTGACACTAAACTTAAGAATAGTGGTGAATGTCACTCGAACCCTTCGGAAGTAGTTTCCATAATGTATCCAGCAGCAGAGTTTGAATTGACTGTGAGCATTGTTTGCCTGGATTTCAACATGAATAATTTGAACCTAACTCACTAATAAGTAATTGTTGTCAGATGTATTGTAAGAAGAGTCAAGAACGGAACAGATGAACACAAAATCGTCGCCTGTGTTTTAAAAAAAAATCGTACTTGTTACTTACTTTATTTGGTTACCATGTTTCCTATACGATCTGTTGCCATATTGATATTCTGTCTCTCAAAGATATTGCATCTATGCTAATGTCAAATCACACAAAAAATACAAATGTACGTGTGCACGTTTCATATCGTTTGAACTTCTGAGATTTGGAAGCTCAAAGGTCGCCTCCCCAATGGAAAGGGGTCGCTGCCCTCGCGTGCAATCAAAATTGAGCTTCTCATAAACGCCCCCTGTCGGGGCTTTGCCGTACGACAGTACACTAGTACATGTATTGTTCACTCTTATAAGTAATAGGACACCAAAATAGACATTGACCGGATGGCTTCTGGAGCAAGGCTGACACCCCACCTAGCGACAGCAGCCATTTGCACTCCAAGCAGGTCGGTATTTCTACAATTGAAACAGCGTTTGCGTCACATTTGTCATGTATAAATGTAGCTTGTTCCACAGAAGAAAATTTACAATGAAAACCACTGTACCAATCAAGGCTGTAAGTTAAAACGAAACAGTTTAATACCAACACTGTTATATCTTCTGCCTTTCACTGAGACTGGTGTTAATAAGAATGCTTAAGATATTGCACCTTTTTTGTGATTTCTTCAATAAACTGAGACGATTATGATTAAATGTGCATCTGTAATGTTTGACCTGTGTGTCAGTGTATGCTACGTGTGGTTGGGTGTGTTAGATCTGGCCCCAAGGACATGAAATACTCATACATGAAGCCAAATTTTGCTCCCTGTGTTTCTCTATATAAATATCATTTACACACACTCGAAATTTATTTGCAATCCTGTGGCCACACCAATTGAATTTCTTGGTTAACGGATTTTTCTAGAAAAATAATGGAGCGGGCAGGCGAAAAAAAACAAACAGGCCTAGGCATCCTACTATGGCCCAAAATGGTAAAATAGGAGCCATGAAGTCAACACACCAGGCTGGTTCAAAATTCAAACAATGAATTTTGAACTTTTAATGATACCATTGCATTGAAAGATGGAATAACTGTAACAACTAGGATGGAAAGGACTGTTTTCTACTGTTCAGGGCAAAATATGAGCATTTTGCAGTTGATTCTGAATTTTTATTTTTATTTGCAAATCAGAAAAAATGAAGCGGGCGAATCCATTAACCAAGAAATTAAATTGGTGTGGCCTGAGTAACTAATTAAAAAAGACGTCAGGAAAAACAAGGACTAAAATCAGTGCAATCAACATTTGTAATATGTTATAAATAGGAAGAGACACTCCCCAAATGTTGTGATGTGTGCTTCATAAACAATAAATATATGAACTCTAACTTCACACAACTTTTATGGCTGTATCATGATCTGTTACAAGAAGCTAGCCCAATCAACTTTTACCTTTCCTAGAGAATTGCAGCCATGTTCTTCTGAAAGTTCCTGTCCAAAAGATGTCTAGTCAAGCTCCTAGTCCTAGTTAACACCTTAAAGTCACACTACCGTTATAAGCTTATTCTTAAGTGTGACTGGTATATAGTCATACCTAAACCCAATTTCAGGTTCAGGTCCGGATTCAAGTCCAGAGGTTTAGGTTCAGTTCCGGACTTGTAGGTCCGGACCTAAACCCACGGCATATACAAAATTGCATGTTGGCAACCTTGCAATGTTGTCTGGGTGAAACTGTGGCCACATAACATGTAGGCCGGTACTTGACAATGCCCGATGGCAATGTTTTCTTAATTTTGCAGCAAAGTTTTTGCAACGTACGGAAGGTTTTAAGTGGTTTGGAAAGAAAAGGGGTATGTGAAATGGTCTTTTATGGTAATAAGTCCGGACTCGGTTCTTGACTTTTAGGTTTTTTTGACTTGAACCTAAACATTCTTACAAGTCCGGATCCAAGTCCAGTGAACCGGTATGCAGCACTACTTCAGACTTACAATGTTTAGAAACCTGTTATTGTCAGCACTGGAAGGACTGTGTCATACATGTCTTTTGTATTTCAGTGATGCCATTTAGCAGCACTGTGTAGTATTACATCTATAAATACTAAAGTCCCAATAAAGTACATTGCTCACATTATGGTGCACATAGTCCTATTTCTTTACATAATTGGCAGAATTCTTTAATGTTTACCTTTTTCTAGTTGGTCAGAGCCCTGATAACATTGTATAATACTTTTGCATTTTCACACAAATAGAAACAAGCTACTTCAGATGTATACTATTCAGGGTTCTAAATACTGGGTGCAATTAATGAAGGTAAAATTGCAATTGGATTGTGCAGTTATTTCTGATGTCTACCTGCACCTAATAATAACTTGCCCTTCTCCATGTACTGGGTTTATAGATACATGTTGGTGTATGAGAATACTAGTATTTATTTTACCTAGGAAAGAAAATGTTGTGTTCCCTTTTTCAGTCCTGAAAAAATTAGGGTTGGTAGGTAGGGATTATCTTTTGTTCAATATTTCTTTTTTAGACTTTGGCAATCTGTAGTGATCCAACTTACACAATAGTGACAGTTTTAAAAGAAGTAAAACTAACATGAGGACACATACATTTTCAATGTCAATGTTTGAAAACCGATTGTACAACGTTTCATCACTCGGGTGTCAGATCATGGAGCAAGCAATGGTCGATCAGAATTTAGATTGAAAAATTTATGTCCCTTGCAGGGGTCCACAAAAATAAAAGGCTAGGGTTTGCAGTTTTTTTTCTAGAGTTGGTCGGAAAACAGGAAACTCAACATTTTTTTTCATAACCTTTCCTGCATTGACAGTGTTACCACCTATGGCATATATAAAAGAAATATTGGCAATGGTTACCGAACAGTTTTAGTATGATACATACAATGTACATGTACTTCATTTTGAGTGGTGCAGGTAAACTTTTGGTGCAGGTCATTTCCAATATTATCTACACTAGGGCCACACAAATTTAATTTGTTGGTTCTTGGATTATCCAGAAAAAAATGAAGCGACAGGGTGAAAAAAAAAAAAAACTGGGTTAGGCATCCTATTATAGCCCCAAATGCAATGATAGGAGCCATTGAGTCAACACAAATTTTAAAAGGCTGGGTTGATATTTTTTTCAATGAATTTTGAACTTTTAATCAAACCATTGCATTGATAGATGGAAAAACTGTAAGAACTAGGAAGAAAAGGACTTTCTTCTACTGTTGGGGGCAAAATATTAACATTTTTTATTTGATTCAGAATTTTTTGTTTTTGCAAATCAGAAAAACATGAAGAGGTGAATCCGACAACCAACAAATGAAATTGGTGCGGCCTCATACTGCAGGTAAAATGTATTTCAAGCCCAATGCTATTGGTGATGGTCAAAGTACACCATGATGTTGATAGCCCCTGGAGGAGGCGGAGCCATGCCATGACGCGGACAGTAACACACACTCAGCAGCTTCACCCTCTCTGGATCCTCCCTGTACTCCTCCACCAATCCCAGCACCTCCTTCTGATTGATTGACGCGATCCCCGGACAGCCTCTCACGATCATCTCAAACAGACAGTCCTGGAACACCACTCTGCGGGGGTGTGGGGAAAAGTCGGTCCAGTACTTGATGCTGAAGGTCTTCAGGCTCGGCATGTTGATGCTGGTGGGTCTGAAGTCGGGGCTGTAGTAGAGGCGGAGGTGCTGTAAAGTGGGGCAGGCCATGCGGAAGTTGACCCTCCCCGGCAGCTTGTAGTCTAAGGTGGAGTCCACCTCCAGCTCCAGTGTGGTCAGACATGGGAAATTGGTGAACAGTCGCTCAAGGGTTTCCCCTAGATGCAGAATCACACAAACACACACAAATTCATATTCAACTAGAGAAGTAACATTTGCAAAAGCGAATGCATAATGTTTACCTTCGGACATGGTCTGCTGTGTTAATTCTTACTCAAACACATTTACATACATGTACTACTAGTATATGGTGACAGGAGCAGAGCAGACCATGAAATTGCAACATTATGTAACCCAATACCAGTCGCCATGGTGACAGACGTCAACAAATCATATCATTGGTCAGGTCATAGGTCACTGTTTGGAGAAGAAGAAGAAGAAGAAGAAATGGAGCAAAAACAATATGTTTTCCTTTGGTAAACATAATGATTCACTGAGAAACTGACATAATCAGTCTGTGCAGGAAGTTTATACTGTAATTTCCAACACAAGGAATTAGTGTTACCCAAATTTTTGACTCTACAACTCCAGTCCAATTCATCGTGTTGGAAATTATATGATTAAACTTCCTGCATAATTATAATGACGTCTACCAACACAGATAAACTTTTAAAGATAATCAGTCAAGTTTGATGATGAGAAATTATCAGTCTAGTTTGATTTCACCTCTAGTATTATGTAAATGACACTACGTAATAGGCAATTTACAAAAATAATTACAAACATGTTCATTCAACTTTTCAAATAAAACATTGCTATTATGTTTGAAATTTTCGTTCGTGCAATTATGTTTTCTTCACTATGATTATGAGGGAACAGATGCGTAACATGCACGTGAGAACATATCATCCTGCCTTTGTGTGTAAACTTTAGCCTCTACCAGGCTTTGGGAGAAGGCTGGAAAGAGTAGAAATTGACCAAATAGAGACATAACATCCCAGGGGAGTTGGTCTGCTAGAGAATACACTTTGCCGCACTCTCTAGAGGACAAAATCCCCCGGCATGTTATCACTCTATTTGGCCAATTTCTACTCTTTCCTGCCTCCCAAAGCCTGGTAGAGGCTATCTAAGCCTATAAAAAAATGCCCTCATCACCTGACAGGTGCACATTGTCCTTCAGAAACAGCTGCACTTCCAGGTGCTGCAGGTGCTGGAACTTGAAGAGCAGCTCCAGCTTCTCGGGCAGGACCAGCAGCTGGCAGCTGCGCATCCTCAGGCTCTTTATCCCCGGGCTCAGACTGTGGGCCTTCCGCAGGACGTCCGACACGAACTCCAACTTCCTCGCGAACGCCTCCCCGCGCGTCGTGCAGATGTCGTAGCACGTCACGCTCAGCTTCTCCAGGTTCGAGCAATGCTGCGCGTCAAGAAGCTTCTTAAGGGTGTGCTGGTACTGGTCCACGTAGAGTTCGTAGGTCAGATCGCGGATGGACGCGTTGCGCGATGTGAGATGAAAGATGTGCTTCTTGCGTAGACTGAAAGCCTTGCTCTCATTACGATCTCTGCTAGAGAAGAGGAAATCGGGAAACTTGGAGCTGAGATTGAGAAAGCCGGCGTCCACACACACGCGGCTCCACAGATGCGGGGTCCTGGCCGCCTGCGAGAAAAAACGACAGGCCGACGCCGCTCGACACTTGTCCCTGTCCGACAGAAACGTGAACACTTTTGCGACACACTCGATAGGCAGGTCCAAAATAGTCTTGGTGCCTGTCCTGACTAGTCTGTAACCTGTTCTCTGCCATACACCACTGACGGCTCGTACGCTGGACTTCTCGTCGTGATAACTAGCTTCAACGTTTCTCCTGCTAGCTCTGACAGCTGGTAAACTTTGCGTTGTTCTCCTTGCTCTTTCCTGTATCCCCTTCACGGTTGCCCGACGTCTTGGCCTGCTTGTTGAGGGAACAGGGGCAACTTCTGTCCTTTTTCTCTTCTCAGCTGATACATCTGAAGGCTTTGAATAAGCCTGTTTTCTCTTCTTACCTACCATGGTTGTAAACTGTGTTTTACTCCACTAGATGTAACGTCACAGTGGTCATGATGGTCAAAGGGCTTACCTACATTGTAATGGGAGCAAAAATTAGGTAGTTAGAATTCTTAAAAAGACGTTAACATTCAAGAACAGTAGTCTTTCTAACTAAGGTTTTAGTCCCCATACGTTTTAGTCCCCATACGTTCTCATAAATAATTTTAGCAGCATGACTTCTGTGCTGAGGACGCTTAAAAACAACAAACTGTTTGACATATTCTGTAGGACGAACATAGCCACATTAAAGCCTACATATTATCATTTGTTCGTGTATTCAAGAAATGAATGAAAGATCCCATACCTTCCGGAAGAACGCGAGATTTCAGTAAGGGATCCAGATTTTTTAGCGCGAGATGTTTCAGCCGGTGTGGGCTTGGCCATTTCTTTCCTTCAACAACCGCATCACAGCGCTATCATGTAAGACGAATTTCCAAATCTTACACTGAAATAGAAAATAAAGTTCCCAATAATGTCACAATTTATGAGACTTTTTCATACGTATGTGATATATTATCTTTGTAATATTGGAGACAGCCAGTGGATACTGATTATAAGTTGTGCACCAGGCTGAATTTCTTTGCGTTTGGCTGCTTTACAATGTTGACCTTTATTTTTAGATCCGGTGAGGTCACTGTTGTCTGTTGTCACTGTGCTCGAAATAAATTTTATCGGTCTGCGAAAATTATGAATATCCTTCCCAAAAAGAGCTGGCACGTCAGGAACAAGGATAACATCGCAAAGGTTCGCAGAGATGAAGCCAAAGCAGCAGAGGAGGAGAAAGAGCGGGAGAGACGGCGGGCGCTGGCCGAGCAAGAAGCCAGAACCGAGCTTCTCCGTTCGCGAGCGAGACAACGTTTGGGGGAGGGGGGCAAAGAAGAAACTATCCAAGGCCCAAGTTCCTCCAACGACACCACCAGTGTTACAGGGACAGAGCTTGTGCCGGCCGCAAGTTTGGGCCACCAGGGGCATATAAATTTCTTCAAAGATCTTGAAGAAGGTAAAAAGGTCGGCGGGGTAAACAAGGAACACGAGGAAGAGAAGAAGAAGGAACAAGAACAGAGGGAGAAAGACATCGGTATGTATCATGTAGTTCCTGTGGGCTCCTTGAATGAATGAAATGAATGATTTTATTTCAGGTTATCCCTATAGTACAAACATAAAACCACAAAAACACTAAACATACAACAATTTATACACATTTTTAAAATGAATAAATAACAAGAAGCCATAGGTAACAATCCTCCGTGAAGTTTGATATATTTCAACAAAATCCCAAGCGTCAACGCCAGACCTACTGTGCAGACATTATAATTCGGCAACGGTTAATACAATGAGGGCGCGTCACAAGCATAAAACATACAAAGAGCTAAATCCATTACTGCTCCCAGGGCGTGTAAAGATACTGTGCTTCAAGTTCGAAGTTCATTTTAATTACACACACACAATCATTGCATTCACATAAAGATCGGACTATCATGGTCGTGTCTAGTAACAAAGACAACCCGACCGTCTTACCGTGCCTGTACCTAATTAAGCGCGCCTGGAACAGACCAAATTCCAGCAACAGTTGCGGTAAGCACCGCGAGTGTTACTACCGCCGGCCAGATAACCAGGATATCTGCTTACAGTACCTCTGCTACCAGACAACTGCCTAAACCTACGTCCTATTCCACAGGATTGTAAAAGTAGGGATGTTTCTAAAATATGCATTTACTTCAATATCAAAACAGCTACGGTAAAAATAAAAAGACGTGCATCATCCCGGACATAATGCCACACCACATGCGAAATTACACAGAAATGCGACGTACTGAAGAATGCGTTTTGGCTGCGAACATCTTCCAAAAAACTTGGCATCTCTTAAGCATGGGCAAAAACATCTGGAACCACTTATCAAAACCACCCCGTATCTGCATGAAGTTCCACCCCCCCCACTGCTATTCCAAACAACGCGTTTTTCTGGACCATTCCAATTCGCCTCGTAATTGTAGGGGTGCGTCTGCAATATTACATTGACCGCGAAAGCAGCAACGGCAAAAATACACATTCGTGCATCAACACGGGCATGCCCGCAGGCGGCGTATAAAATTGCGTGCCGATTACACAAAGAGAACCCAGTGTTTTGACTGCGAACGTGAAAAATCAGCCGATCACAACACTCCGTCCGGAGGTCCTGACCTCCTTCACGGAGTAATAAAAAAATACCTCCTTGCTGGGTGGTAGAATAATAATAATAATTTTGCTTGGATATTATCACTTTGCCAGTTTAATACCAGTCTTCTCACCAAGCTGTTTGAGGATAGGGACCCCCTATGCTTTGATTTGTACAAGGTCTGTGTTATTCTCAGTCTTAGGCCACACCAATTTAATTTCTTGGTTAACGGATTTCTGTAGAAAAATAATGGAGCGGGCGGGCGAAAAAAAATAAAAACAGGCCTAGGCATCCTATTTTATTATGGCCTAAAATGGCACGAATCGATAGGAGCCATGAAGTCAACACACCAGGCTGGTTCAAAATTTAAACAATGAATTTTGAACTTTTAATGATACTATACCATTGCATTGAAAGATTGAATATAACTGTAACAACTAATTAAAATGAAAAGGACTGTTTTCAACTGTTCAGGGCAAAATATGAGCATTTTGCAGTTAATTCTGATTTTTTATTTTTATTTGCAAATCAGAAAAAAATGAAGTGGGTGAATCCGTTAACCAAGAAATTGAATTGGTGTGGCCTTATGATACATTTAAACACTGAAGATCTTAGATCTGGTATCTTAATGTATCATCGTTATTATATGTTTCATTGCAGGACTCCTTACATATTTGGGCCAGAGTGCAGTCGAGGCACAAGGAAACAAACCCTGGTACCTGAACAAGACAAGACGCGACGACACACTTAAGAAGGAAGACGACGAGCAAGACAAATCTTCATCAGTGTCTAGTAGTTTGGACATGAAAAGGAAGAATTTCCTTGATCCTGTACATGACATGAACAGATACCTTAGCAAGAAGAGGTCTAAGCACCAGAAGGAACACAAGAAAAAACACAAAGAAAAGGACAGAGACAGACACAAAGGAAGTGAGTCCAGGAGCAGACAGGGACCTTCAGTAAGCGTACAGCAGTTAAGGGCAGAGAGGTTGAAACGTGAAGCCGAGGAAAGAGCCAAGACAGAAAGACTGCTGGCACTTCGAAGAGGAGAGGCACCTAAACCTACCGAGGCAGAAGTTATGGAGACTTCTAAGTTCAGATACAACTCACAGTTCAATCCGGACTTGGTCCGTAAACCCCGACCAAGATATCAGCCATATTGAGACTATATTGATACGACGGAATTAAATGCTACAACATGATTATACTTCTTTCTTGTGGCATTGCCAATGCAGAAGAGATAATCTAGGTTGAATGTACGATTCTAAACTGAAAGATTTACATTTTTATTCTGTACTGCACTATGATAGTTGCAAGCAGTAACTTGGTAAATGTCAGCTCAGTTTCTAACTCTGTTAGTTATACTTTTACACATATAACTTAAGACAGAGGAATGACCAAGGTACTACTGACTTTTAAAGTCTAATCTTTCATGTGAATGTTTGGATAAGTGCTTGAATATGAATCTGATTGATTGCATCAATTCTAATCTATGACAGTGAGCATATTACATGTAATTGCTTAAGTCAAACTTTATTTACAGGCACTGAAAATTTCCGACAAACTTTACAAATGTACAAAAATGTATTGTCAATCATGTCTGATTACTGATCTACCTCTGATACTGAATTGAGTTCATACAAACAGAATACATGAGGTGTCTTCTACTGTAGTTGGGCTCAGTTTCTCCATGTTGTTGTATCTGTAGCATCTACTGTAGATACATGTACCTCGACTGTGCCAGCTGTTGTTACCTCCGGGGGAGGAGATATCCTTCCACGGAAGGGTTTTGTGAGAGATTTAGATTTTCATGTTTGCAGCTGTTTCTCGCGTTTGGGTGGACGGATTTTTTTGGGACTCGGTGTATGTTTTGCTATTGGGCTGTAAATGATGCACGTTCTTTTGTTTCTATTGTATATGTGTTTTCCGGCCTGAAAATGGTGCCTTTTGGTGGCCCCAGAACACCCCTTTGAGCGTGAAAATGGTCGCAACCGTTGACCTTTGGTGTGTTGAAAGTATTGCAAGTCTCGTCCACTTCTATGACCTTTAGCACAGAGGGGTGTCTGGTCTCGATACATTCTATGCACCAAAACGCTGTTTTCCAGGGCTGCATAGCCAGATTCAGTGAAAATATGCACAATTCAAAGAACCTTTGGTTAAAATCTATATTTCTTTGCAGATTTATGGTGTTTTTTGACTTGGATCGAACCCGGAAGTGTCAATATGGGGGCACAGAAATATTTGTGGTTTTATCATCTGATTTAATGGCTCCGGTTGTCATTCTGAGTTTCATTATGTCATTGAGTTCGTTGCGGCAGGTTAAATAGAATTTCATAAGTTCGTGGGTACATGTTATGCAGATGAAAATGTTGACCTGTGTTAACACAACCTGGAACGCTAAATCTAACACATAAAATTTAACACCATCAACTATTCATAACAAACAACATATAAGAATATACAATAAAAAGCCCGGAGGTATAAAATCTCAGATTTTACTTGTTGTATCTGTAGCATCTACTGTAGATACATGTACCTCGACTGTGCCAGCTGTTGTTATTTCTCTGGTTTCTATTTAGTTTCTTCATCGTGTATTAGTGTAAACAATAGCAGACACTGCTAAATATTATTATCATATCAGTTGTCAGGTTCTGTAAGTACCATTTACTCATAAGTACCACTCCTGTATATATTTCCTACAGTAACTGTAACACCTAGCCTGGTATCCAGTCTGATCGTGATTGGGGTGTTCGGGCAGGTTGTGTCTTCGGGGGCTCTAATAGCTTCCTCTGCCCAGTGCAACAGACTGTCCCGGTAGGAGAGTTACGCTAATAAGAGACAGTATGCTTGGGGATTATCAATCTCTCGTGAAATACACACCGGGAAACCTATGTGAGGCGGGCGGGACAGAGCTCTTTCGGCCCCGACCACGATCAGACTGGATATACCAGGCTATGTAACACCTGGCTTTGCACAAGGATTGGTAAACCAGTAAGTTGTGGATTTGGGTGTGCCTTGTGTACTTATTACTCACACTCTTTACACAAATACAACTTTTGAATACACCGTGTATGTTGTGAGACCATTGAATGCAACATCCTCCTTCCTATGGGTACCCTGGAAGCCAAACTCGTTTCGGGCCGCCAGCCGTTCCCTTTGGCAGCCAAGAGCCCTTCCCGCTGGTCTAAGTTACAGCTACGGGGAGTCTAGCCATGGAGGAGTCTAGCCCTGGGGGCCCTAAAAATGAGTCTAGTTGCAGGGCCGAATACTTCTCACAGGCTCAACTCCACCGCAGCGGTAATTTTAGGTCTGCGGGTGAAGGGCTTCTGGCTGCTGAAGGAAATGGTTAGTGGCCCGTAAACTTGTCTGGCACCCAGGGAATCCTATGGGGAGTTTAGACAACAAATCATTCAAAGTCACGTCCTAAACAGACAGAAGAAAGTCAGCCACTATGATTAAATATACAAATTTATATATAAATATACAACATTTATATAGTTAATGTACTACTAAGTATTACTGCTAGCACTTCTTGACAGTGCCCTTGTGTCCATTGGGGACCCCAAAGACTGCTTTAGTCTGTTCCAGAAGTGCCTGTTTCTGAAGTCTACACCCGTCAGTGTCCTTATGGAAGATGGCAAATCCTTTTTTCCTATCCCGTCAAATACGGGTATAACACTGTCTCGTCTCTGTGGGTCGTCCAGAGACTTTGTCAGGCTGGTGTGCACTTTCTTCTCGAACCACAGACACTGTATTGAAGACAGAGTCAGCAGCACCAAAATCTTACTGCTGTTGTCGATACCATGCTCGATATTACCAAAGACATCGTTGCCAACTTGGAAGTCCCTGTGCTCTATGAATCCCACGTAGTTCTCTTCTTCTAGTCTTCGGTATATTGTCTCGGCTGTATCCTGGTCGTCTTTGTGATACCACATGCAGAAGTCGTACCGCCAGTCTGTTGGGAGACTGCGACACTGACGCAGTGGTCGTTTGTGAGGCTGTGATGAGGGGTTACTGGTATCCTCCATGTTGGTTGCCATGGTAACAGACTGCCTGCAAGTGGTCCAGAAAAGGTGTTAGTAAAGGATGACATACTTTTGACGAAATATTTATATCAAAACACACGATGGAAGCTGAGCTACTCTGGGAGCTTTCGAGACACACTCTGTCTCTTCTTCAACCCGGTTAAGATCTTGTCTTGAGTTCTCTTGTCATGTGAATTGATGTGATAATCATGGCAAGAGACAAGTTATATACAAGTTATATTGGCACGTTCTTGATATTATGTCTTCAGTATTAGAAAAACTCTGTAAAGTCGTCTACAAATGTTTTAAGAAGAGATCTAAGAAACGTGTAAAGCATGGATAAATGGAATATAACATAGTTTCCTTATAATAGTTATTTGTACAAATGTAGCTGCATTTAGCTAGCCCCAATGGGGCATGGATGTGTGCAATAAACGATATTGTAATTATAAACGTAAAAGACATTTCATTCTAGTCAGATTTCTTGCGATGGATTCAGTAGCATGGAAATTATTGTCATGTCAATTCAAGAACTAACTTATTTTCTCACAACTTAGAAGTTACAACTTACATCTATGCATACATTTTAATATCGTTGCAGTTGCAAATTGATACTCACCAGAACTTCGGCAGCAGCTATGCCTTTCCTAGAAAAAACACTTGTACTTCTACATTCGCAGTGATGCTTGTCTATAAAGCTATTGGTTCATGATCATGTCCGTGCTTCAAAATTCTGTACCACTCTCGCTCAACGAAACTAAAAAGTCCCTGCCAACAACTGACCTTTGATCCAGCATTGGGCTGTTCCAATAAAAAATTGGAGGGGGCGTTGAAGAGCTTGGATTTTTTTTAGTTTCTGACTCCACTTCATTATTATCCGAGGGCCTTGATCCCTCTTTCATTTCATTCATATCCAGGTGCCTTGGCTCCTTAAAAATGTTATCCAAGTGACTTGACCTCCTATAATTTCATCCAAATCCAGGGTTTTCTTCTTGTAAACCCCCCTCAATCCAAATCCAACAAAATCACTAAAACGGCCCATTGACCCAACACAACTTAACGCTACGAAGACGTAACTTTAAGCACATAATATCTGACGTAGATGTATTCTAAATACGTTTACAACATATTGACAATGTTTTTAAAAATTGCACTAACATACAAAAAAATGTCAAAAAGACTTCAAAATTTTATACTGATGATTTAAATACGTATTGATGTGTTGCGTTTGTGTGCGGTACACAATGACGTCGTAGGTGATTTCCAACACGGAAGTTGAGAAGAAGCAGATTTTGGAGGTTTAGAAACAGGAAAACTACCGGGTATATTTTAGCAGAATGCAGCGATTTTCGAAGACATTTCTTGATGGCCTTACACTAGTGGTGAAGGTAGGTGTACGGCAAGTATTTCTGGGTGTTAAATTGATGAATTTGATATGCTGACGACCCGCTATAAAAGGCTACAAACTTCTTAAGTTATTGTAATTTGTTACAACGTTTAGTGCACTAGTGATGATATTTCAGAACTTTGACAAATTCACGGTAACTTCCTAACATTTGTTCATAGATGTCAGTCAGAGTGGTCTTTTTGTGTGTAAAAATTAAATCAGCGACCAACGATTTCTTAAATGTAACTTCAAGTTAAGTTAACAAACTTGTACTACTTGTGTCATGCCCTGTATATGTTACATGTAACGTTATATTATTATCAAACTCAAGCTATGACTTGTACGTATTCTGTGGTTAATCGAAAACATTTTTCATTGAAAAATATTTACAGTAACAAATTCCCACTGTTATACCATGTTAATTAAGGCAAGGATATCATGTACATAGTAATACATGTACTTTCAGCTTTTATATAATGTAACACAGTTCACGAGGTAAACTTGTTTTCCTCTTTTTAATTTCATTTCAGATGAACACATATGACTCGTCAGATACAAACATTTGAAGGATACAAGATCTAGACTTGGAGGTGGTAAAGGCTCTAAAGACCTCTTAATTCCTAAATGTTCATTGAAATATTGTACAGTTCTTCATATAAGTCAGACTCACTAACAGCAGTAACGATTGATTAAAAGAGAGACTTTCATGCTGTCAAAAGAAGACCGTTTGCTGCCTAGGTATATCACAGACAGTGCCTTCATACCTGTAGTCTGAAGCTTCCACACCGCAAAAGATGGCTGCAGCCCCGTACAAGGTTCGGGCTACTGTTCAACTGTCGTCAGACGTGGAGACTGATGCCGATCCTGTCCCTGGCTCATTCGTGAGTGAGCAAGTCAGGCCATCGCCTAGTAGTCAACCAACGGATGCCAAAGAGAAGAATGCAAGTCCCTGTACTACAATGCTGGTCAATGGTGAACATGACAACATAGCTGAACATAGTGGGTACTATCACAGTGACCCAACACCTGTGTCTGCAGGTGCAGTGGCATTTGGTGGTAGCAGTAGAGAGTGGGGACAGGGAACTTCATTCAGTACAGTTCATCCATCGTTACCGGATGAACAAAATGGTGCCATCTCTTGTCCAGACGCTCGAGTACCTGTGCAGATTTCATCTCCTTCAAGTCAACAAGCTGCACGTCCGACGTGGGAATCGAGAAATCTGCCTGCCGGTCATCAAGTTTCTGCAGTGAAGGAGGAAGGCAAGCCATCTTACTTCATTCCCACAGAGGAGGAAGACAGCGAGAGAGCAAAATCCGCATCCTTGCCTCCTTATCCCAGCGAGGAAAGAGGCAGCGACAGTAGTGGTCCAGATTTAGAGGATGACGACGATGTTGAATACTACGACTACTTTCTGGTCTTCTCTGAGAAAGACAAAAAGCACGCTCACAAAATCATGGACCTTTTAAAGTCTCATAAACTAAAAGGGTGCCTGCTCGAGAAGGACTTCCCAGCTGGCGTTTCCCCCTTTAAGAACATCGCGGATGCCATAGAGAGGAGTACTTACACCGTTCTGGTGCTGACCGAAAACTTCACTAAGGACAGGTGGTGTGAGAAGAAGCTCCAGACAAGTCTGATGGAGGCCATAGAGAATCCTGGGAAGTACAACTGCGTCATTCCCATCATTCCACATCCCGATCTCATGCCGAGGAAGAAAATACCCAGCGAGCTGAGGACGGTGTCTCAGTTGGACATGATGAGCGACTACTTCCCCGACAAGATCAAAAAGACCTTCAAGACAAAGGAAAGAGAAAAGAGGGAGAGGAAAATGTCGAAGAGTAGGCGGGAGGTTACGAGAAAGCCGCTGAGGAGCGTGTGCAGTGTTCCCTCCAGTCTCAGCTCCAAAACAGACTTTGAGTCCCTTTCTGCGGGGAAGTCATCTCAGAGTCTCAGTCAGCTTGACAGGAGGTACAGCAGCCCCGTGGATGGAGGAAAGGGAAAGAGCACAGAGGAAAAGTCACAAACGTGCGAAGCAACAAGGCATGCTGCATCAAATGTGCAATACTTGAGAGGCAGCGCAAGAGCATCCATCCAGAATAAGAAAGATGCAGAATCCACAAGTGGGAACAGAAGCCACAGTTCTGGTAAAGCTGGGTTTAACTCAGTGTTAGAGCAAGAATCAGCTCGCAACCAGCAGGCACACGAGGCAGAGCCTTGTCATCTCCTGGACAGTACTCATCGCACACCTCAGCAGCCATCAGCTGCACACCAACAAACAAGAGCTTTGCGAGTCCCCCCAGCAGATAGCTACAACCCTCAAGCCGCCGTGACTCTCCCAGCATCCAACCAGCACGATGCAGGAATTTCTGCTAAGGCAGAGCCACAGGCAGCAGGGGAAGTGGGAGGGTTTGTGTGGGTGGAGAGGTGTGATAGGCCTTCAGCGAACTCTGACAGTAGTGGGGACATCAGTTTGGCACCTGGTATTCACAACAACGTCGGCACCAACCAAGGGAAGAGTAGCAAGGATAGAGATCTCGAAAATCAGACATCAGTGTTATCAAATAACAAAATGGGGTTTCCTCCAAGTAGCCAGCCACTAACAGATCCATCAGTACCAGCCTCTGCTGCTGACAGTCCATGGAGGAAGAGGGATGGAAGTCCAGACCAGACTCCAGGAGAGACAGACATCCCCAGGGCAGGGGATTGCCAAACCCCAGGGGTGGGGAACATTCCCGTCATCACCTGTCAGCCACCAGTAGTGTTGCCTCCTCAGCCGTACCAGGTCACAAACGTCTACAACATCTACAGTCCCAAGAACATACAGATCGGAAACCAGAATGCCATGGAGAAGGATGACATCGTGACAGATGCAGGCCCCGGTTTCGACCAACAACCGGTGTACTACGTTCCACCGATGCCCTACCCACCAAACATGGCCGCAGCACCCACGCATGGCGCCAGTCCCGGAGGACAGGGCCAGGAGAAGACCAGCGGCGATAAAGCGAGGAAAATGAACGAAGAATACGACATCGATGACGAGACTGATGTCAAAGTTCCGGTAGAACCAGAGTTTGACCTTGACGATGAGACTCATGTCAAGATCCCGGTCAAACCAAGAATGCTGAGCCCTGCTGAAATAGCCAGGTATGGAAATTGTAGTAGGTGTACAGTAGTATACCTCAGAGCTCTTAGCCTCCTGTGCAGGCTCCGGGTTGGGTGGGAATTTGATACAGCGTTTTGAAGAGTTTTTAACGCATTCTTTTATTATAAATAGCCGGCTATCCTACAACCAGCCGCGAAAGAAGGTTCCATTTCTCTCGTGGCTGGTTGTAGGATGGCCGGCTATTAAAAGAACCTGTTCCAAACTCTTCAAAATGCTGTATCAAAATTTCTGGAGCCTGCACAGAAGGCTACTCAGAACTGATTATTGTGTTTGTTATAATCTGATGAGGCCTAGGAAAGGTAGGTAGGGATTTTATTTTTTTTCTCATTCTCTTCTTTTCTTTTCTTTTCTTTTCTTTTCTTTTCTTTTCTTTTCTTTTAAGACTTTGATGATCTCTAGTGATCCAACTTATACAATAGAGACTGTGTTGTGTAACAAAGTGAAACTTGCATGAGGACACTTACATGTTGGTGTTACATGTAAGAAAGAAGTTGAAAAACTTGAGGTGTGCAGACACCATGTCTAATGTCATTACATATTGGAATGAAAAAAAAAATCTGTTCTGCCCAGGTCTGAGAGCTGCAGTTCCGCTGATGAGGCACAGGAGGAGCCGTGTGTCATGTCTGCACTAGCTGAAGACACAGCAGCTGAGAGCTTCAGCACAATCGATGGGGAAACTTGTGTCAAGGAGGTACTGCTACAGGATCTACCGACTGGAGATGAAGAGTCCATGGCATCAGGAACATCCGTACCCAAACAGAGAAACTTTTTCTCTTTTCTCAGTAGAGGTAAAAAGAAATAAATTCACATGCATGTAGTGAAACCACATTGAGGTTACAGGTACATGTACACGTATGTTTTGTACTCAGTGAATTCGAGAGGTAAATCACTGAATATACATTGTACAATGTATGTTTTTAAGGGCTATTCTGTTAGTAGCTACTCAGTTTTCTTGTCACATATTATAGTTCTTTGTTTTTTTTTTTGTGTCATTTTATTTCTGAGATTCTGAACAAGATACATGTACATGTATAAGGTCATACATGTATCTACATGTACAGTCATATGCATGTAACATAAATGTTTTCTGATTTTTATTCTGTGCTGTTAAGAACTAATTTGTCCACACGTGGGGTACTGTAAGTTAGTATTACCGTTACATTGTTACATTTACATGTACATTGCCAACTCAAAAACTGAGGTCAGAACATAATTCTCTTTGCTTTGTGTATTGTGAAGTGTAATATTGAATGTGATAAAATGTATAGTACATGTAAAAGGCAAGAAAGATGATTATTAAGAAGGTAAATGTAGTTAGGGTATCTACTTGTCTAGGTCTTCATTTTTCATGGTAAAATTAAATTTTACTTCTGGTAAAGACATGTATGATAATGTCACATAAAAGAAGTAAGTCATTATGTGATGATGTAAATACTAGTATAGAATTTGTAGATTTTATTTAAGTGTTGCTGAGAAAGAAAGATTTCTAAAAGAAATTTAATTTGTACTAAAAATGAATGAAGAACAAAGATATGCCTGCATAGACTGAAGTAGAATTCTACTGTTGTTTGTTGTGCAAAGTCATGCAATTAAAAATGTGCATACACATGTACATGCGTGTAGTTGGACAGTTATAAGTAAATTGTTCCAGTATGTTGAAACTTTGATGTTGGCTATGCTAAGCATTTTAGTAGATAAGGCCATGTTGATTTGATTATATGGATGACATCCGTGCGCGCATGAATTTTCGGCCGTTTCCAAAAAAAAAAAAAGTTTTCAACCAAACTGTATACCGTACAAAACAGTTGCAAAATGAGCAAAAATATACAGTAAGTTACAAAAAATAAGTAAAAACTATACCAATGTCGTAGAATGCCAAAATCAAACGAAAAAAGACGAAATTGTAAGGAAATGAACTTGAAGATTAGATTATTCGCCAAACCATATTCTGTCCCATTTGTTCAACCCTCATGACCACGTACAATGTAGATTTCATAATGAAAACAACTTTTTTTTTTGCAAAACTTTTTTTTTATTCGCACGCGCGCATCAGTTTTGGGGCTCGTGGAGGATGTCATCCATATAATCAAATCAACATGGCCTAATTGCTACTCTCCAAGCAGAGGTTGTGGGGGAATGATCGTTACATTTTTATATAATGGCCATTTTTTTTTGTCCTGACCCCAACGCGGACCTTCTCTGGCTAATGGATACTGCCTGGCCAATTTGATACTGTCTTTTTGCCACCGAGAGGGATCTGCTTGGAGATTAGATAATTGCTATATGGAGCACAAAAAGGGATGTTCCAACTGTTCCAAAATGTTACACAGAGCCATAGATTTGTTACTTATTTGTTCAGCAGCATTGCATGCATAAGACTTTCCTTAATATCGACAATAATAATTTAATAAGGTGCCAAAATTAAATGCTGCAAAATAATCCAAATGACATACGTTTTCATTGTCACTCATGACAAATGCTAACTAGTTTTGTGTGCCATCTAGTGTCTTAGGATATAACGAATGTAGATATCACTGCTAGTAACGGATGTAGTTAGAGCGATATTATGCACAAAAATGTTAGATTTTCACTATCTTCATAATGACATTTTGGGAGTAAAACATCAACATCGTTGCGCCACAAAAACGTATTGAAAGCTGCCAAAGATACCTGAACGAAAAATGCTGTTTGTTTACATTCTTTTTAGGAGCCTCCTAAAAATACAGTGGGCTTGGCGCACCTTATTCTTGCCAAGGAGGTTCAAAAGAAGTTCTCGCACTGCATTGAGTCACCAGAAAAGCAAAATAGCCACGCTGATATGTTGAAAGTTCTTGAAAATGACAATCTGAGTGAGAAAATTTCAATTATTAATATATATAATTTTATAGTTTTGGTGCAAAAATCTTACATAATATCGCTTTAAAACTTCCTGGAATATGGGACAAAACTGATCTATGAGCAAGTATAATACATGTATGACAGTATAAAGTTTGAATGAAAGCTCATCTGTGTTCAACTTGGTAGAGTGTAGAGTTCATGATGCTTCTGACTTCAGCGAGTGGATCACACGTGTGACAAAGGTTGCCGAGATCAATTAAAAATTTATGGTTACTAGTAATACCTTTTTCTACATATTCTGGTTAAACTGCATAATTGTGTACATAGCTAGAAATACGTTGGTAAAATATTTGCTTTGAACATGTCAATAGTGCATGCATATCGAAATATATAAATCAGTTTCTACCGTGGCCGACAAGTACAAAATTTTACACCGCAACTTTTGGTGTTTTACACCGCAACTTTTGGTGTTTTACACTGCAACTTTGGGTGTTTTACACTGCAACTTTTGCTGTGTTTTACACTGCAACTTTTGCTGTGTTTTACACTGCAACTTTTGCTGTGTTTTACACTGCAACTTTTGGTGTTTTACACTGCAACTTTTGGTGTTTTACACTGCAACTTTTGCTGTGTTTTATACTGCAACTTTTGCTGTGTGGAAAACTTACACCCCTCCCCTTTTATAATGGACGGTCCCCCTGTCAGGTCAAAGGTGACAAAGATGGCGGCGGCAAGTCACAAGCGTCTAGGGACATTAAAATGAAGAAAAACGATGTCCATACCCAATAATAATGAACTAACCTGCAGAAAATTTATGTCATTGCTGTTGATGTCTGGAGCTGGATATCTGACGTCCTTGATAAATTTGTTGTGACGCATGGCAGCAAAAAGCAACATAATTTGTAATCACTGGACCTGGTCGAAACATTTTTAAATTTATCCCGGTCTATAGGCCAAAGCTAGAAAAACCTTTAGAAAAAAACTAACGTCACAACGTAGCCAAGCTTTTCCTCTAAAAAACTTATGCACGAAAAGGATAACTTAGTCGACGTAGTTTGCATGCCATCGTTGTCACCTTTGACCTGACAGGGGGACCGTCCATTATAAAAGGGGAGGGGTGTAAGTTTTCCACACAGCAAAAGTTGCAGTGTAAAACACAGCAAAAGTTGCAGTGTAAAACACAGCAAAAGTTGCAGTGTAAAACACCAAAAGTTGCAGTGTAAAACACAGCAAAAGTTGCAGTGTAAAACACCCAAAGTTGCAGTGTAAAACACCAAAAGTTGCAGTGTAAAACACCAAAAGTTGCGGTGTAAAACACCAAAAGTTGCGGTGTAAAATTTTGTTCTTGTCGGCCACGGTAAGTTTCATTTAAAGATCTACTGTGATGCACTTTGATTTCATGTGTGTGCTCTTTTCTTGGAAACTCAAAAGTTTAGGACTGGGTTCATTGAATGTCGCCTGCTTTTGTCTAAGAAGACCATTTGTCTAAGAAGACCACTTTTCCTGGGCCCCGTGCATGGGTGGTCGTCTTAGACAGGTTTGACTGTACTTGCACCCATGTACAGTACATGTATATTCTAACCTTAATTGATTTAAGTCTGATGAAAGTTAAATTCATTTTGATACTGGTTAGGCCACACCAAGTAAATTTTGTGGATGACGTCCGCGCACACATTGATTTTGGCTTGTTCCTAGAAAAAAAATTCTGCTTCCTGTAACTATGACCATAGTCTAGAGTCACGACAGTGCCGCAAATCGTCAGATTGACGTGAAACCCGTAACGCGAAAACAGGACAGGACGACAACTGCTGTTCCACCTGATTTATTGCTGTTTTGATGATGAATAAAAGACTTCTTGCTTGTTACACTGTGTCACCTCATTCAATTTGTGTCCTAACATTTGTCGTCTCTTAGTATATTTCTAATCTAGGCATCTTGTTTTTTAGGGCCCTTCTTGTTTTTTTTTTGCCCTCTCGCATTAGATTTAGGGTCTCCAAAGGACGTCATCCATAAAATTACATGTAACTTGGTGAGGCCTTACATTGTTTAACATAGTTTAAATCACTTCATTCATTCATCACACAAAGAAAAAGCAAGGCAAGATTTCATGGACAAGTGTAATGTGCAAATCCATTTATTGGCATATACACATACATGTACATGACATACTTAAAAGGTTTCGACAAGTCTGTTCAATGCGAACATCAAGGATATGTATGAGCTTGCATCTGTGGAATGACTACACACTTAAAATTCATGAAAATGCTGGCAAGTTCATTTTGTTTAAGGGCACTATCGTCGCGAAACATTTCCGACTTCCGAATTCTGTACAAAACTGCCATCTTGACTCAGGCTACAAACTACGAAAGGGGGAATATTATACATTCTTTACAACATAGAAATTCTTGGTCCCTTGATTCTGATACTGAGCTAAGTTTTGTCTAGACGTGTCAATGGCGGCTTGGGATGACGAATACGACTGTACTTTTAAAACTGGTCATGACTGATCATTTTCAGCACAAATATTAGCCTCCTGTGCAGGCTCCAGGGCAGGAGGGAATTTTGATACAGCGTTTTGAAGAGTTTTTAACGCGTTATTTTAATAGCCGGCCATCCTACAACCAGCCACGTGGGCAGAAAGGAACCCTCTCTTGGCGGCTGGTTGTAG
>NW_017804031.1:0-2901 GCF_001625305.1 Branchiostoma belcheri | reverse complement strand
CTAGGCATCCTATTATGGCCCAAAATGGTACGATAGGAGCCATGAAGTCAACAAACCAGGCTGGTTCAAAATTTAAACAATGAATTTTGAACTTTTAACGATACCACTGCATTGAAAGATAGAATAACTGTAACAACTAGGATGAAAAGGACTGTTTTCAACTGTTCAGGGCAAAATATGATCATTTTGCAGTTGATTCTGAATTTTTATTTTCATTTGCAAATCAGAAAAAGATGAACCGGGCAAATCCGTTAACCAAGAAATTAAATTGGTGTGGCCTAACCTACATTTAAATAGTACGTCATCTCAGTACCTTGCCTGTAAACAATTCTGAAAGTAAGCAGCTAAACTACAAATGTACCTTTCGTATTGGTACAATAATAAAAACTCTTGTGTTATAATAGAACATTAAACTTTTAGTATACGTAGAACATATGTAAGTTGGCAACAAATTTAAGTTAAGACTAAAGCAACAGCACAACTACAAACAATGACAATCACTACATACATGTACTACAGAACAAGTAACTATGTACAAAATAGATAACAACAGAATTGTGACAATCCCACAATGAACATCACATTCGAAATGTTACCATTATATGATATCATAAATCTTGTTGATCCAGAAAATAAAGAACAAATTGAATATAACATTCACAGTTAGTGAGTGTGTTAGCATTAGTCTTGGTGTACCATCATTCAATTGCACACTATGTAATGCTTGATGTCAGTTTATATTAGTAAATAAACTAAAAATAAAACAAAAACTCTTTGGAATTATATCAAGTGGATACTTTTTTCAATGCTCTTCCCTGGAATTAGTGAATTAAAACAGTAAAACATTGAATCATAATAATTATGATGAAATTAAGATCTGGAGCAGACCTAACAAGTCTCAACTTTAAAAAATCATTATTTTGTCCTGTGGAGTGTAGCTTCATCAATATAATTTTACTAGTACATGTAGGTACAAATTCAATAGACCACAATTGTCACAGTCTACAATCATTATGGCAAATGTTTGGAAAAATAGAGAAAACGCTAATTGTGGCTTGGAAAGCAATGTTGAGCGAATCTAACATGTTAGAAAACAGCTTCCTAAGGACTCAGAGAGACAAACAGATGCATATTAGATGCTGAATCTTGCACTTTTATGATGTTTCTCAAGAAGAAGAAATTTACTGGAAAAATCTCTGGAAAATTCAGGCATTTATGAAGTGGTAATAAAACTAAAAATAGGTTCAATCCTTGCCCTTCATGTCAAATGTTAGAAAAAAGCATTCCACACGATTTCTTGTTATAGTGAGCAAGGACTGTGAATAGAGTTGTAATCATTACAATCACTGGTATAGAGCCAAAAATGTCTATAAAATGTATAACGGACATTAGACATGATTTAGACATTGCTGAACAAAGGCCAGTCGGGAGAACATTAAGTAGACATAGTTACTGAAAAACGACATTGAAATAACCCAAGGTGGACATTTTATATCCATAGTCTCTTCACACGTCAGGTACATTTGTAGGGACACCCCTAGGAGACAGTCCTTTGTTTAGCACAATGCGCACTTATAAAGATATTAGCATCTGTCTATTAATTAATGGTGTCCTGCCCTATAAATTGTATTGGCTTTGTGCAGTGCTTTTCAAATGCATGCCAGTTTTCACACTTTTTTTCTACAGATATTCTGACAGACACCTCATAAACAATGGAAAACACAACAAGCAAGTCCTTCCCAAAAAGACCCAAGCCTGTAAAGACCTGGGAAAGACATTCTTACAAATGTTTAAAAAATGTGCAGAACTTTCGTATGTTAAATGTCCGTTAGACATTTTATAGACATTTCTGGCTCTACCAGTGAATGCTTGAAGATCTGTCACTCACTCACACTCACCCATGATCTGGAATTATCTGTCATATTTTTTTTACTTGTTGATGGGAATCCGATGATGTTCTTGGTGGAATGTCTATGTTTAACACCCTTAACAAATTTCAGAGTGGGATTTGCTGTTAACCATTCAACGCCATCTAAAATGCCAATGCTCTTTCTTAAGACTGAAAAACATAAAGCCTCTACTACAGTTCTTGTCTTGGGTGATACTATTACCAGGGTTCTAGCTAGGATGTAATTTTAGCGTAGTGGTACTGGCTGCCTGTCGATGGGCCCTCCTTCCGTGGTGCAGAGCTTTTAAAAATTTCATTCATTCATTCATTCTTTATTTCAGGTAAAAAAACCCATATAACATGTACAATACATCATTAAAATAATACAAAAACACTACAGACATACAAGTAAAACAGGAAGAAACCTAAAAGCATAACAAATGGTAGGTCTTCCGAAAGAATGAATTCCTGTAGAAGGCATCGGAATGAATTAAGCGACAGATTGTTGCGTTATTGGAGGAAAATAACCTTTTTAGAAAAGAATAACAAATTCTCCTCCTCCTGGTTTCAAAAGTGTCAATATAGTTACAGACAAACATATCACTCGCGCTGCAGCGCCGAGGCAGATTCATTATGATTCTAAAACAATTATTATAAGCCACTCTGCACTTATACAAAACACCAGAGCTTACAGAGCTCCATAACTGGGCGCCATATAGCTGGGCGCAATACGTCATAAACAGGTGTCTCTTAACAGATGGAGAGCAACAGAAAAATTTGCGGTTGATACTGTTTGCACGACTATAAAGACTCTTCAGCATAGCAAGTACACAATCATCGTCACTTAATGTGGTATTTAGGTGTATACCCAAATAGACAAATGAGTTTACGTACTTCAGGTTGGTACCGTATAGACTTACAGGTGGCAATGGAAGCTGAAGTGGCAAACGAGTACATGGAAAATACATACAGAAAGTCTTATTAGTATTAAACAATATGTCATTACCATGGCC
>NW_017804030.1:69650-79629 GCF_001625305.1 Branchiostoma belcheri | reverse complement strand
ACCAGTCGAGCTAGTAGGGGAGGGTTCGGTCGGGTTTTTGTAGGCCGCGATGACCGATGAACCGCCACTAATTATAAAGGAGTAGACTTTTCAAAGCCGAGTTTTCCCACCAAGAAGTCGTCTAAAAGCACTTCGCAGTTTTCCTCCTTGTTATACGGCAGGCCTCTGATGATGATGTCGGCTTTTCTTGAATAACGTTCTGCGAGTAAATCCGATCTGACCCGCTCCCGTCGTTCATCTTGTAATTCCTTCCGCAGCTGCTCGATTTCGTTGTCTTTGTACTCAGCGGCAGATTCCAGCGTGCTAACCCGATCACGTAGTGTTGATAGCTCGGTGGAAAGCCCGTCCACCTTTACATCCAGCGCTAGGATTTGATCCGACAGTTTATCTCCGACAGTTTTGAGTTGTACGCCTAGAGTTTCCTGTTGTAATTTCGACTGCTCTGAAATGAAATTGGCCAAAGGCTGAAGTTCGGGAGGTAGAGATGCCATGTTCGTCATGTTGCCCACAGTCGCCATTTTCGGGGTTTTGGGAGGGGGGCGCTGAGTCACGTTTGGACTGCTGTTCTTTCCGCTGCTGGAGCCCCTAGTACGTTTGCTTGGCTTTCCCATGCAGGTTAAAAGTCTCCCCAGAGTCACAATACACTACTCGTGTTGAAATATGGACGGTGAAGAAGTTAGGCGTAAGAAAAGAAATGGATTGTTGGAGCCGCCTGTTACACGCCCTACGTGTCCGCCGCCATCTTGGTTTTCCTCTTCAGTTGTGTTTATTTCCAATATTTCAACATTCATAAGCCTATAATTGAGAGCATGTTTATTCCCAGGATGGTCAAACGGCGGAGGACATCGCTGCAGATGAGGACACACGTGACGCTGATCCGGAGAACAAAGATGAGAAAGACCGAATTTCCCGTGGTAGAAAAGAAATACTGAAGCTCCTCCGACAACAGAATAATGTGAGACGCTTCAAAACCTACGTAATGCAAAATCAAAAAGCATTATATCTAAAGAATATGATTGAGATGACTGTATATTTCTTGTCAAACAATTCGGTTCACAAACAACTGCTGATATCAAACTACAATTTGAAGATGATATAAACTTGTTTTTAAGTTCCCCTGCTACGCATGCTAGTATTTGAATTTTTGTATTCTGCTTGGCAGGCTGAAGAGAGATGCATTTTATGACTTATGACTATCATAAGAATTGCGTAGAAGCATTTAGCTACAAGCGCAGTTTGAGGGCATATGATCTATCTATAGAGACATGTATACATGTCCAAATTCAGCCTAGAAGTGTTTCAGAAAGAATTGTAGAACCGCCCTCATACCAAACTTAACTCACTTTCACGTGTGCGTGTTTACAGGTAGTCTCCACACGTAAGAAGGAATACGATCCTGTACTCGTCCGGTTCTATGAAGAAAGAGGAATGACCGTGGCGAGGAAGGATCACCCGTTGATACAAGAAGCAGCTAAGGAGAGCGGGAAAACTGTTGACCAAGTCATGGTATTACCAAATATATTACACGTCTTACATCCCTATTGACAAGATAGCTCTCTAAGGTCGACTACTATAGTCAATATTATTATCATGGGTGATTTATGAAAATTGTTGTTCATTTCCATAACTTCTCTTCCCCAATCCCCATATGCTATTGGTGGCAATATTAAACAGGATATCTTACATCCAGTCCAACCCCTTTGTCTGTAGCACCCCCCCCCCTTCACAAACCGTCTATCCTCAGTCCCAGACCAGGTCTGACAGTATCTTAGGTCAGGTTCCAGTGTCGAGAATAGGAGGGGACATCCTCTGATTTGGTTGTATCGAGTTATCGCCAGGTCTAGTCAAACATGTCAAATATGATTTTCAGTGATGTGATAGTGCCTGTTCCGCCATACCTGGACTTAAACTTTGACAAGTATACCGTGTTTCATGGAGAAATTTATAGACAACAAAAAATGTAAGGTAGTCATCTACATGTAGACATGCAGACAGATACGTGGGTACAACAATATTGACCTGCGTACAAGACAATAGATGAATCAACTTATTGTCCTTTCAGAACTTCATCGGTAACTACCGTAAGAGTAAAGGCGGCAGTAAGAGGAGACCGCCACCAGACACGATGGAGAGGAAGAGGAGGATCACGGGATATCACGAGTACTACAGGGAACAGCTGCCAAGGAAAAGGGGTGAGTTGAAATGGCAGTTATTATTGTTTACGAAAATGTTTAACTATGACAATTTTAGCAAGATTCAGTCGATCATTTTATTATCCTTTCGAATGCTTTAGTTGTAGTAAATAGAAAGGTAACATTTGTAAATGCAAATAGATAAAGTTTACCTTCACATGGTCTCTCTCTCTCTCTGTATATATAATGCACATGTGTATAAAATGACCAGCCTCTCCAATCTTGCTACAAAATGTAACCGAACACCACATGGTGAGTGCTACAGAACTAGTTACCATGGTGACAGACGTCTGTTTCATGTCATTGACCTTATGTGTTTGGAGAAGAAAAAGACGAAACAGAGCATAAACAATATGTTTTTCTCCTGCTAAGGTAAACATAACAATACTTCATGTGTCACTATTATATAAACGAGGTTCAGATAATCATTTCATTCTCCTTTCGAATGTTTGCAAAGTTCACCCGAACGTATTTCACATATTCAACTTACTACATATTTTGTTACCATAGCATACTGTATGTACAGTCATTTTAGATACAGCGTTAGCATTGCTTACGAAAAGTATTCAAAACATCAACTTTATGGACATCCACTGAACTGCCATATATTGTACGTAAACTGTATGTAACACTTTGTCGTCTTGCATTTTCCTTCAGCCAATCGAGGATTCTCTCTTGCGGGTGCCAATAAGGAAATCGGCGAGAGCTGGAAGAACCTGACTGACGAGGAAAAGGAGGGATACAACAAAGCAGCAGAGAGGAGAAGAGGCAAAGAGACGAAAGTCAAAACTTCGTCAGAAGTGGCGAAAAAGCTGAAACAGCTCGAAAAACTGGTGTGTGTAAGAATGTGAACATGTTCCTGGACACGTAAAGGATTGTTAAAGAGTAATCATCAACAAGAAGTATATAAAATACCATCAACATCCTTTGAGTCAAATTGACAGATATTTACGATCCATTCCTTTGTTATCCCTTATTTGAATCAGAAACAGGTATTTGTATGTAGGTTCCACCCAGTAAATGCAGTATTTGTTGATATCAGTAACTTCTCAACATATGTACATGGAAAATGGATGAAAGTGTCTACAGAATAATATAGTTTATTAGAATTTACTAGATGCCTAAACAATAAATAAGAATTGCGTCCAAGCACGATCATTTCGAACGTAGCAAATGACATATAAAATGCAATTGGAGCATTGTTGTTACTTTAAGTCCGAGGAGCTTGACGAACTTGGTGTGGAGGCTTTGATGGTTACTCTCTACAATGGAAGGATTCGAGCGTTCGGGTCCCAGAAGGATGTGGTAAAGGACGAGACGTTCGGGGGCTACATCGAGAATCAGCTGAAAGCAGCAGAACATCAGCGGAAAGCAGCACAATGTGAGCCAGTCATCTTCTAAATTGGTCATGAAGCATTTCTGTTAACATAGCAAAAATACAAGTACACCAGTGGGCTGTCATTGGCAAACTATATGTAGTGATGTCATTTGGTAACCATTGCTATCTTGATATACATGTATCTGTACAGGCTTAACAATGGATGGACGCCAAAGGGATTCGGACAGAGAGGGCACCACAGGAACGACTGGAGAGAGCCATGACGTAACCGGAAGGCCCGGGAGCAGCACCAGTTCAGCCAGGAAGAGGAGGAAGAAGAACAAAGAGGCACAGCAGGGCAACCAGCAAAATTCCAGTTCTGCTGCCTCTTTACCGTCGGCATCTTCAACACAAGGTAAGCGGTACATTTTGTTACATACAAAGTAACAAATTGGCAGAGATTCTGTAGATCTATGGTATTGTTCATAGGAATTTTCCAACGCAATTTCTATACACCAATGATTAACAGTCTGCTACTGCTAGATACGAATCTTGCCTTGTATGTAGTTATAGTTGTGTATTGCTTCATTTCGCCCACTCCCTTATGTCATGGTGTAATTTGTAACTATCAAAGCCCCCAACACAATTTATACCTCTTACATGAAATGAAGCAGTTGGACGTTTCCAATTTTGGTCCTTATTTTTAAATATCAATTTGGATTTTACCATCATGATGAATATTGACTAAAGGAGGGCATGCCTTATCTTGAACATAGATGTGAATGTAACTATGTATGTAGTAAAATTGATGGATTCCTTTTCCAGTTGAAGTCACTTGCAAAAATGTGTTTTTTGTTTCTCCAGAGTCAGCAGTCACAACAGAAGGACTTCTACCCAGAACAACAGACATACCACACAACACAGGGACTCCTGTACATGTGGTTTTACCAAACAGGGCAACATCTACCCCTGCACGACCAAACACAGGGAATCTTGAACTTCTGGCACAGCAGTCAGCAACACTTACTGATCCACTCAACTCTATCCCTGCATCACCACACAACACAGGGACTCCTGTACAGCTAGCACCACAAACAACTCCAACAGAATCACAGACAGGTTTTCGCTACTTGTACAGATCCAACATGCCTTTTGAACTTATGGTACCGCAAACAACTCAAACAGCATTTGCTGTTCGTCAGGTGCCTACAGGTGTGGACAATTTTAATTCCTTTGGACTCCCCGACAGAACAGCATCACTGAGCCTACCTGCTGCCCTGCCAACATTTCAAATGCAAGGTTGGTACCTGTAGTTGGTTTGGAACATCCATACCTTTGTCAGAAGCTGTTTGACAGACTTTGCCAATATTTTCTTTGTCTCTGCCTTCCTACAACAATTCTGTACATATGGCTCTACATACACTGATTGTTGGTACTGGCTGATACAAGAAGTGTGGTAAGTTTATTTGATATTTACCTTGCCAGCCTAATGTTTCACATTCCACAACAACAGTCCTCGGTATTAGGACCTATTTCATTCAATATTTGAAGTGGAACAACATTGGTCAATGAAACTTTTTAGTCAGTCCTTGGGATGTTCGTTAATCAAAAAATCTATTCCCTGTTAGGAACACCAGCGATGACAACAGGAGGACTCCCACACACGGCACCACAGATCCCCACAGCAGCGAGCTTAGGGACTCCTGTGCCATCCCAGGTGACTCCAACGGTTCGTCAGGCACCTACAGGAGTCGGGCCCACAAGCGAACAGTTTCCTCCCAGTCCGTTAGTATTTGCAGTGCCTCATCATCGATAGATACAACCAGATATCTCAATACATGTACAGACCATTATGGAAGTTGTTGTTCAGTACATATGTTGTAATATGCTCTATCACATAGATAACATATACATAACAATGTATTAAAAAGCATGGATCAAAGTGTGTATCTAGATAAGGCCTTATGAGAGTCCTGAAAAGTGCCACCTTCTATTAAGTCGACAGTATTCAGGTGCAGTACACCTTTACCTGACCTCTTTGTTTACTACCTGTGTGACCTCGCGCACCTGCCTCTGACGTCACTGGTCGCTAGGATACCAGGTCAGGGTGGGGGCACGTCGTACGTGTCAGTAGAAAGTGAAAGAGTTTCTGTGGCATTTTGGGAATTTCCTGCGCCAAAATGTGACTTTTTATACGCGATAAACTATTGACGCTGTGGCAGAAGTGTTGAAGAAGCCGACTGTTGGAACAGGGTACAGTGGAGAGGGTTTGATTCACTCTGTGGACCAGTTTTGTTCGACACCCTGCCTCGGAAGAGAACCATTCAAGCGGCCATGTTGGTATGGACAGAAGTACGATGGATATATTATATTGGTGAACATGAACGACTTAACTATGGCTAACAGACTAAACAGACTGTTTAAGACTTAAAGCTCAGTTTGGGAATGATAAGGATGCTTTATTTGCTGGACCTGCAGATTGCATAGAAAATGGTGAGTAACCATAGTGTTGTACGTATGTTTGTAATGTAATGTAATGTAATGTAAGTTATCCATGTGAAATACAGTTTATTGCTTCAAGTAAAGACACAGTAGATCCGAAGTGATCATTTGTTCTTCAGTGTTTTAGATTTGTAACGAGTAATCAACACCAGGAGTGCGAGGTTGCTTTATGACATGTAGGTTCTAACTTTTGTGAATGACCAAATGTTGATTCACAGTAATATTTTGATATTCTTTTGCCTATTGTACAATACTTTGATCTGTAATAAACTAGATGGCTATACAATGCATTTGTGCACTCCCATATTTTTATCATTTCATGGTAAATTTAGTTAAAAATGAGATAGCTTTGCCTTCTACATATAAAACAAAGTTAATAAGTTAATTAAGTATTTCTTCAGATACTGAAATCTACAAATGCTGTAATGTGCCTAAAACATGACCTGACAGCATTTGAGTGTTGTACTGTAATGATAGTCATTTTTGAACGTAATGCATATCTGTGAATCTTAATCATATACATCAATATCCTATTTTATGTCATTCTTACCAAATTAAAAAAAAATCTGGAACTTTGTAAACCACTATAAAGAATGCTACAACCATGATAGTAATGCAATGCAAGCAGCCTATAATTACATGTCATTCAAGAAAACCAAACGAGTGCAATGGCGTCGTACATGTTGTACTGTATTCAGGTAAGTGATCATATAAACTCCACTTAGACATAGCAGCAGCAGTAGTTGATTGTCGTTGTTGCTGCCCCCCCCCCCGGTCCTGTTGTGTGCCTATGATAGTTCATAGGCACACATATCACGTTGTTCTGTCTGTGGTGACGTGATAGTTCTCTACAACACAGGCCACATAGATCTTCAGTCCTGTGTCATTGGTACCAGCCTGGTCGTCACGTCTACCTGTTGCCACAGACTCTGAAGGGTTTAAGATAAAAACACGACTTTAGTAGTAGTATTAACCTGTACAGTTAAGAGTTATCATCTGGCGATGTGTGATAAAAGTAATGGGAACAATGGATCTTAAACGTGACCTTACACTTGATGAAATGGCTTCAAAACATCTGTATAATGCTTTTAAATTTCATGTCATCAAACAAAAAAAAATGTGCACCTTTGTCGCCTGTTACATGGTAGGTCCGGTTGACACAACCCCAATATATTGTACGTCCACCATTACCGTGCTCGGGTTCGTCCACTTGTGTGGGAGGGGGTTGAGATTCGTCCTCTGAAATAGAGTTCGGTGACATGTAATTGTTGGCTTATAACTTCGACATAAACATCGGGGTACGAGCAAGACAACACATATTGTTCATTGTTGACATCCTGACCTCCCTAGAATGAAATCTTACGTTTACCACTGACTCACCTGACTGGTAACTCTATCTGCTGCCCATTGTGCGGCACAAAGGTCTTTATTTACGCAGTAAGGCATTCAGTACGGCTACAGGTTATTATCGTACAACAGTCAGCCGCGGAAGCTATGGCTTGTACCAAGCATGCCCTTAACCTTTTCCCCGCTTATTACCTATCTTATCTTTGGTCGTTTTTATATCAGACGTTTACATACACAGTAGTTTCACGTAGTTTGTTAAGGCACTAAATGTTGTGGCAATTACTTGTTTCTAACATGAATGCACAGTAAGCACTCAGTCATTCAGACTCAAATGAAACATGCCTTATTGAGTATTTACGTACAACAGACAGCCATGGAGGCAATGGCTTGTACTTAGCGCGACCAACCTGATGTCAGGCTAGCTTTTCTCCCGTTCCGTTTTATGGTCATCGTTGGTCAATTTCATATCAGAGTTACACATACACAGAGCACTTTAACGGATTTTGTTAAGTTAAACATTCAAGTGCCCATTACATATTCCTGACACAAATGAACAGTGAACACACGACTTAAAACGACCTCGTCAAAACTGAAGATCACGCACTAAACTGAATTCAATGCCTTCATATGTCTTCTTCAAGATATAATCATACCTACATGTTACTATATCTTTTTTTAATGTGAGCAACGTCTATATGACATGTTAACATTGACCGGTTAACATGTGATAGTTGAAAATGCTTCTGCTCTTCCGATATTATCGATCAAGCTTTGAAAAAATGAGTCGCATGACAAAAACATTTCAGGCAGCAATATTCAATTGGAGGATCATGTCACAAAGACTACAGTTTGTAATAATCGCACGTAAATGGTCCTTGGAATCCTTACGACGGATAGTGAAATTCTACCAGTGGTACCACTGTCCCCGGGATTGAAACTCGAAGAAGAGGTCCCTATACGTGTAGACATGTGCATAGAAAACAAACTTACCAGTCTTAGGCTTGGTGTTCAGCCTCTTGTAGTTTTTATAAATGTCCCAGAGCTGAATGCCGAGTCGAATGATTCGCAAAAAACTCATGTTGTAGCTTACTACCGTACCCGCTCCTTGCCTCGATCAATATTAAAGTACTAGTTGTACTGCGACTAGTTTTGTGACGGAAGGTGACCGGAGTAACTTTTGTCAGGCAACACGAGTGTTACACAAAGTGGGCGGCGTTTATAATAGGGAAGTCTATCATGCAGGGGTACATACAATCACATTGTCGTGGTTCCATTTATTTGGAAATGGTTTTCAAATACATTTTCATTAAAAATGTTATAAAAACAGTCGTGAAATTAAAATTGGTAAACAAATCATAATGTGCGTCACAGGATTAAGTCGTTTATATTCATTCAACAAACTTTTAGCCACCCTTCCCGAAGAAAGTGGTACGGCCGTAGTACGATCAATAGGTCATTAGAATAGGGGGAAGTCCCTTGAAGTACAAACCCAACCCTCCCAGCATGACTGTTGTACATGAGATCCAGCCTCAACCATAGCTTTTGTACACAACTCCACAGGCTCAAAACTAAGCGCGGTGAAAAGATCAGATGTTTACACTTTTGCTAAGGAAGGTTTCACCGTCATGCTGTGAGGTATAATAGCATATTGTCATCACTGTTGTTTGCCCAATGCCAAGTAAGAGAAATGCAAGACGTGTTTTTTTGGGCTTCTCGGTTGGGTTAAGGCGGCCTAGGCTGATATTCATGTTCGAGTTCGGACGTGTATCTGCACGATTGCCACATACATGTTTCGAACCCGAATCATGTTCCACCATGTTCGATATGACGTCATTCGAATAGAACGCGTGTTCGAATTCGGGTTCACCGGCGGTCATTTGTATGTTTTCCCTGTAAACCCGCGTTGTTACGCATTTTATTCTCGGAGTATGACTTAAACGGCTTTACGCCCAGCTGAAAACAACATAATTCATCTTTAGAGTAATCCATGTTTACGTATTATCACTTTTTTATCAAAATTATCCGAGGCTATTTTGCATATAAGTCGAAATTTTTTAACTGTGGCGATTTTTAACGAAAAATGACAGAAAAATAGCTGTTTCTGTCGTTTTTGGCCCAAAAAAACAATGTAACTGTCATTTAACACAAAATAGCCTCGGACAAAAATAATAAATAGGGGGTTGGCTTTCTACTTAGTAAAATATCATGATGAAAGGTGTTGTTACCGCTTGGGCGTAAAGCCATGAAGTAAACAGTCTTTTTTTTAACCAAAATGTGATTTTTAACCCAAAATTCAGAAGTAGTAAAAACAAAATAACCTTTACTCAATGTGTTTCAAGTACTACTAGAACTGTGTGAAGTTAAGTTGTGGTGCGACCAAGCTATCAAAAGTTACAGCCATATGTATGAAATACTAATCATAGTTGGCCATAGGCTGCCTTAACCCAACCGAGCTGAAAACATAACCTTCGTGGCGAAGGTAATTAAAATAATCCACAACAGCCAACAATATAAAGACAACACGGTTCAATTTTCTTGCTGGGAATACCAGTTTAACATCAACTGGCACAATCAAGTAGAAATCAGTGGCGACATTACTCAACGGTTACAATAAACAGAC
>NW_017804030.1:58664-69630 GCF_001625305.1 Branchiostoma belcheri | reverse complement strand
CTTTACGCCCAGCTGGAAACAACATAATTCATCTTTAGAGTAATCCATGTTTACGTATTATCACTTTTTTATCAAAATTATCCGAGGCTATTTTGCATATAAGTCGAAATTTTTTAACTGTGGCGATTTTTTAACGAAAAATGACAGAAAAATAGCTGTTTCTGTCGTTTTTGGCCCAAAAAAACAGTGTAACTGTCATTTAAAACAAAATAGCCTCGGACAAAAATAATAAATAGGGGGTTGGCTTTCTACTTGTAAAATATCATGATGAAAGGTGTTGTTACCGCTTGGGCGTAAAGCCATGAAGTAAACAGCTTTTTTTAACCAAAATGTTGATTTTTAACCCAAAGATTCAGAAGTAGTAAAAACAAAATAACCTTTACTCAATGTGTTTCAAGTACTACTAGAACTGTGTGAAGTTAAGTTGTGGTGCGACCAAGCTATCAAAAGTTACAGCCATATGTATGAAATACTAATCATAGTTGGCCATAGGCTGCCTTAACCCAACCGAGTTGTCATGTTAAATGGTGGGGGATAGAAGTATGTGGATATAAATGGTTGACCTCTATTGCCTCCTGGTGGCACAATAGCGCTAGTGGGTACAGACTTCAGGTACATCGCACGTATAAAAATACTGGACAGCAGTATCAACAGTGCAATACTTTCTGTTACTGACAGGGCGATCCTGTCAGTAGTGCAATAATTTCTGTTACTGACAGGACGATCCTGTCAGCAGTGCAGTACTTTCTGTTACTGACAGGACGGTTCTGTCAGCAGTGCAGTACTTTCTGTTACTGACAGGACGGTCCTGTCAGTAGTGCAATACTTTCTGTTATTGACAGGACGGTTCTGTCAGCAGTGCAATACCTTCTGTTACTGACAGGACGATCCTGTCAGCAGTGCAATACTTTCTGTTATTGACAGGACGGTCCTGTCAGCAGTGCAATACTTTCTGTTACTGACAGGACGGTCCTGTCAGTAGTGCAATACTTTCTGTTACTGACAGGACGGTCCTGTCAGCAGTGCATTACTTTCTATTACTGACAGGACGGTCCTGTCAGCAGTGCAATACTTTCTGTTACTGACAGGGCAATCCTGTCAGCAGTGCAATACTTTATGTTACTGACAGGTCGATCCTGTCAGCACTGCAATACTTTCTGTAATTGACAGGACGGTCCTGTCAGCAGTGCAATACCTTCTGTTACTGACAGGACGATCCTGTCAGCAGTGCATTACTTTCTGTTACTGACAGGACGGTCCTGTCAGCAGTGCAATAGTTTCTGTTATTGACAGGACGATCCTGTCAGCAGTGCAATATTTTCTGTTATTGACAGGACGGTCCTGTCAGCAGTGCAATTCTTTCTGTTACTGACAGGACGATCCTGTCAGCAGTGCGATACTTTCTGTTATTGACAGGACGGTCCTGTCAGCAGTGCAATACTTTCTGTTACTGACAGGACGGTCCTGTCAGCAGTGCAATACTTTCTGTTACTGACAGGACGGTTCTGTCAGCAGTGCAGTACTTTCTGTTACTGACAGGACGGTCCTGTCAGTAGTGCAATACTTTCTGTTACTGACAGGACGGTCCTGTCAGCAGTGCATTACTTTCTATTACTGACAGGACGGTCCTGTCAGCAGTGCAATACTTTCTGTTACTGACAGGACAATCCTGTCAGCAGTGCAATACTTTCTGTTACTGACAGGACGATCCTGTCAGCAGTGCATTACTTTCTGTTACTGACAGGACGGTCCTGTCAGCAGTGCAATATTTTCTGTTATTGACAGGGCGATCCTGTCAGCAGTGCAATATTTTCTGTTATTGACAGGACGGTCCTGTCAGCAGTGCAATTCTTTCTGTTACTGACAGGACGATCCTGTCAGCAGTGCATTACTTTCTGTTAGTGACAGGACGGTCCTGTCAGCAGTGCAATTCTTTCTTTTACTGACAGTGATGGGTCAAACGGGGTCACTCAACTCAATGTTTTAATATGGGACGAAACCGCTTTACGAACGGTTATATATCTGATTTATATAATATGAATATGATAATAGTGGTGAAAAGATATTAAAAATACAGAAAAGAATTGATACTTTTGACTATTTTAAAACCGTTTTCAATCTATATTAGTATTGTGTGATTTGCTTAATGTGAAGTTTTAGACGAAAGCCTCCCTTCTATTTTGGGCTATGCCAACAAGGTCGTGCTGATTGATTTATCTTAAAGATGACCGTGACAGAGGTCATGTAAATAGTTCCTAAGATGGTTGCCCACCGAAAGCTGCAAAAAGATGCAACGACTTAGTAGCACTCTACGATAATTTACTTCATACACGGGCTGTCCTGTTGTATTGAAGTTAATCCCCAAAATGTGTGATATAAGACCATATAATACTAGCCAAGTCCGGCGGATGTGCCTGCATTCTGAACCCGGCTATGATCAGGCAGGTTTCGCGCCAAACTTTGGGGTCATTTCGCGAAGCTGGATCGAAAGGAGCGAGAAAATCTTCCAAAACCGCTCCTCAGGGTAAGTTAAACCGTCTGCTAATCTTCCAGAACTTGACGTTAGGTCATCTTTATATAAATTTTGACAGTGTTCTCACCAGGTCTTTTGAGCATAGGGGCAAAGAGTATAGAATAGAGTAAGCATTACTCTCCAAGCAGAGGTTGTAGGGCAATGATTGTTAACGGGGGGTGCCCTAATTCCGACCTACCCCTAATTCCGAACTAGTTTGAAAAATCATTGTTGCGGCGTTATACATGGGAGCACATGCCTAAAAATAACCACAAGAATGGACTATGCTTTTGTGTTGATATAGGTAATCTCAGAAAGTTTCTTTTAGTTAGTACATTCCGACAACAGACGAGTGAAAAATCTGTTTGGATTCGACGCTTGTTCGGGGGTTGACAAAAATGCAGGTTTTGCTTTTGAAACAGCCGCTTTGCCTCCCTGTCAGCTTTGAATTTGCTTCTTAAAAGAGATTCCGAGGAAATCATTGAGATTACTCTCACTCTATTGACGTTGCGTTACCTGGTTCCAGACGGATAATTGCTTATCGTGCATACTCAATACCGTGTCGTACGTGCTCAGTACTCGTTAGGTTATAAAAATGGACCAAAGGATAAAATTAATTATTGCCTTCGACAGAAGGCTATAAAATCGTTTTGGTACTGTTTGGCAGATTATGCACGATAAATCTTGATAAATCTTGAAGGCGTGGTCCAAGGTTCACGATTTTTGGCAGGCAGGTTGTCTTAGTAATGGGCATTGTCAATACAAAAAATGGGCTTCGTGGGGGGGTTCTTACATGACTGGAGCTGACCTTTTGTGTTTGCGTTTTTTGTTGTACTCTAAATAACTCGGGAATCCTTAAATGGTTGTCTATGATTTTTAGTTGGCAAGTTACCGTTGACGATAGCAAGATCAAGTGTGGAAATGGGCCTCGTGGGGGGTTCCCATGTCATTGAATTTGACCTTTTGTGGTGGTCGTTATTGTTGTTAGCAGGATAATTCGAGAATCTGCAAATGGATGTCCACGATTTTTTGTGAGCAAGTTACCGTTGACGATAGCAAGATCAAGTTCAGAAATGGGCGTCGTGGGAGGTCCGTACGTTACTGTAGTGTGTAGTTTTTGCACATCTTTAAGTGCAGGCACTTTAAGTCTTTTCGTCCCTTTTTGTAGGGACAAAAATACTCGGTCCGGGCAACACGCCCGACCTGATGATGATGAAGCTAACAACACTACCCAAGGTAAATTACCGTAAGCTAACAACAACACAGCCAGGGTGAAATTTGTTTGTTGAAACAACACTGCCCCAGTTATCTAAACTAGGTTAAGATAACAACAGCACAACCAGGGTGAAGGGTTGTTTGTTGAAATAATATTACCGGTATTGGACACCGCACACTTCAACTACGCTGGCTGTATAGAAGAAAATATAGAACATTTCACCCATACTATGGTATGGGAGAAATATATTGTTTTCTCTCATGTTTCCCCTCCTCCTGCCATTTCTTTAAAGCGATTCAACTCAGCCATTTTTCAGCTCAATGACCTGCAACTTGGCATGATGAGTGGGCAAATATCCCCAGATGTTTTTTAACTTCTTTAAACAGGCCTTTAAAATTGTTTTATTTGGGTTTTTTGGTCATTTTCAGGCAAAAATATACATTTTGGGATCTGGAGCCCTGGTACTAAGACTATATGACCTCAAATTTGGTATGGGGATACCTTGCACACATGTCTACAGAATAGCATTCAAGCTTTTGACATAACCCACTCAAAAATTGTGTAAAATAGGGATTTTTGGCTATTTTCGGTCAAAAATGTACATTTTGCAATTTTAAATCCGAATGACCTGACATTTGGTATGGGGATACCTTGGACACATGTACAAAGATTGCCATCCACACTTTTGACGTACCCCACTTCCAAATTGTGTAAAATAGGAATTTTTTTGCTATTTTCGGACCAAAAATGGACAATTTCGGATCCTGTGCCCTAATATTAAAACCAAATGACCTGAAATTTGGTATAGGAGATCCTTTGATAAAATCCCACTGAAATTTATTCACGCTTTTGGCGTGTGCCACTTTAAAATTATTCCGGGACTTTTTTTTCTATTTTTGACCAAAAAGGTACATTTTTGGCTCCTATGCGCTAATACCAAAACCAAATGACCCGAAATTCTGCATAAGGGTAGCTTAGCACCATGACTATAGTGCTCTGTTCCCTATGCAGATTCAACACTTTGAAATACTTTTATTTACCTTTTTTTAGTAAAAACAGCGATTGTAGCTTGAAAACCCAAATCCTTAACTGACAGTTCAAATAGAACACTTCAGGGCTCTACCAGGATTCTACATGTTCCCAAAGCAGAAGAGGTTGGAAGATTCCATTGCTGCATGGGGTATAAACTGTGGGAACAGTTCACATTTTGAACAGGGGTGATTTAGGAACAATCCATTCGCGTGGGAGGAGGAAAGGTCCATTTTTGGTACTGGGGATGTGGTGAAGCCATGCTGCATTTACTCCTGAGCAAATGTTGGCCTTTTCAGTTCAGTTTCAGTTTTATTCAGATCCACAATTAGCTTCCTGTGGTCTACACATTTATATTTACATACATATATTACAAACGTACAAAACATTACAAAATTAACAGTACATGGCAAACTTTACACAATTCACTATTTACAATCCAGTACTTTGCTAGTTGCCTATGTTATTCCACAACTGTGACATCCTGTATATAAAGCGCTTTTACTGAGAGTTGCCACTCCCAAAACCACTCCCATGTCAGAGGTGACATTTTGACATTTGCATGGCGGAACCTCATGTTGCTACATGCGTACCTAGCGCTCTCTAAGGTTGCTGACCAATCTGTGCCTCACAGGTGGGTATGTATTCACTGTACAAACTCTAAATCTCTGAAAGGTTTGCCAGACTACGTAGCCACACGTTATTTTTCATTAACTACTAGTATCATAGGTGCTAACTGTTTGAGAAGACTAGAACGATTTTAGAGACAGAAGCTTCCCCCCTTAGCTGAATACACTTCTAAATGAACTTGTAATCTTACCTTGTAGAGCGTCAATGGATATCCTCGGGACAAAGTGATCGCTGGAATCCTATTTGTCTCTGATTCTTCCTTTGAAATCCTCTTAAGAACGCAGAAAATGCCATTTCAGAAGGTTCAATTTTCAAAATTTTGCGGGCTGGCGGTAGCATGCCCCCAGCCACTATCATGAGGAAGCTCCTGCCTTCGGCGCTCGCTGGCCCGGTTCCTCGGAAAGTAAGAAGAACCCCACCTCCCCCAACCAAAATCCTGGCTACGGACATGAAAATGACCTAAAATTTTGTTCAGAAATTGGTTTATGTTTAGCTTAAAAAATGAACATAACGTTACGTGTCAAAGTACGGGTAACAGACCGTGCCTGAGCGAACACAATTAGCCCCGACCTCGCCATAGAAAACAGGTTAGACAAGATTACCTTCGCCAAGAATGTTTGCTTTCAGAGGCGTTCATGTGTGTGTGTGTGTCTGTCTGTCGGCCCCCTTTTTGTCTGTAAACATGATAAATGGATTGTCTTGGTACTTGGTAATTGTTTAGGTCTTGATGAGACCTGGAAATGATTAGATTTTGGACCCCTAGCGGCTTGTTATGGTACTGCAGCTGAACTTCCGGTTTTGATATCTCATGATCTAGACATGCTTGGGTGACCAAATTTGGATGGTAGGTAGCTCTTGTGCTGGGGAAGAAGTGGCGTGACGTTTGGGCCCCCTAGCGGCTTGCTCTGAAACTGCAGGGCTATCTGTTTGAAAATATTCAAAAGAGGATTAACTCAAGAACCGGTGGACGGATCGGCGTGATTTTTACCGGAGGACGGATCGTCTTGATTTTTGGTATGTAGGTAACTTACGTGATGCTTGATATGATTATGTGACAATTATGCAAATATGGATGTAATTTGAATAATTCATGGAGAAATTCTATAAATCAGTTGCATTCTATGTTAGGACTATTGAAGCTTGTGTGATTGGTAATTGATAACGAGAGAAACACAGGCAGATATTGATTAATATCTAAATTAAGACTTAATAACATTTTTATATTTATGTAATGATAACTGCCTGGAATTTCATACTTGTGGTATTTGAAAGTTCAGTGAAGGTGAACATCATTAAACATAATGTGTTTAAATCAGGACCTCATTTGCATAATTTTTGAGGAAATTCTAGAATGGCATTGTTTGTTAGTATAACTGTCTTTGGTTGAGAATATATGATTAACTGATATCATTCCTGAAAATGAGAATATCCTATTTTGCTAAATCAAGGGGAGTAATCTATGATTTGTCAGTCATAAATAATAACATCATTTGGCGAATTCGAAGGTATGAAATCGGGGAACTCTAGTTTTGGATGTTTTCGGCGTATGTTACGACTTCTAACTTACACATACCGCGGTATACGGTCTCAGACGTTCTCGACATGCATTTTTACCGAGGTTCAGACCTTTATTTCCCCGATTTATACTAAGAATCGTCGGAATCAACTATACATAACAAACAACATATAGAAATATACAATAAAAAGCCCGGAGGTATAAAATCTCAGATTTTACTTGTTATTGTCTGATTCAGCTGGTGGTAGCCTTCCTACAGCTGACCTGACACAGGTGCCAGATTCCATTTCTGTGAGGCAACAATATACAGTACAGCTGCCTTCCAAAATATTTACATACTTCAAATTACATCTATTAAGGCCCCAAATTCACCACAAAGGGCTTAAATGTGCCGGTAAACCATTTTACCTGCCCACTTTCGCAGCGGTAGTGTGCTCTAGTCAGATAAAGGCGTCGTGACGTCATGGCATGAATCAGGTGACCCCGCCCAGCTGTTGTTGGACAGGTGCCACCTGGCGAGGCAGCTGCGCTTTACAGATCTCCCCCGGGACCCCTGAACTGGCCACAGGCAAAAATACCGCCGAAAACGGTTAAAAGCAATAATCATTTCAGCAAAAAATGTACTTTAAAAGTATTAAGCAATAATCATTTCAGCAAAAAATGTACTTTAAAAGTATTTCAACAAAATTAAAAAAAAAATCTAAGTGATGCCACTCTAAAAATGCGCTCGTAAAAATTCCCGAGGCGCCGCCAAAAAACGGCAATTTTCCGTAAAGCAAAATCTCACACGCTTCAGCTCTACCTCGCCAGGTGTCGCTACTGTACTGTAAAGTTTACAAGGTAAAGTTTTCACCACCATGGGACCACGTCTAGCGGAAAAATAGACGATAAACAAGGACAACAACAACAACAAGTGTGCATAACCATTATGATTGGAAAACATACTAGTTAGGTAACCGGGAGACGCAATTTTAGAACTTCACTTTCGTTTTTTCGAGGCAGTTTTCTTCGTGTGTTCACCGCGTTTTGGTTCTGTAGTGTGCACACAAAAGCGTACAGAAATATGTCGTACAAATGGGGAGGGGGGCATCGGAAAAAACATTTTCTTTTGGAACGAATCTCATAATGCCATTATGATGTTTGAATGTCTTTATGCTTGTGGTTAGTTTCTAATTGCTAGTGGTTGTCTATTCTACGAGTTTTTTTTTTCCGGGGGAGCATGCCCCCAAACCCCCTAGGAACCTAGCGCCTTCGGCGCTCGCTGGTCCCTCAAGATCAAGCAGTGGGAAGAATTCGCCCCCCCCCCTTCAAAATCCTCTCTACGGGAATGGACCTTACAACAGAGGTGTAGCCAGGTCTTCCTGTCTTTGGGCTGCGGTCAGCAGTTGTGGGACGGTGACATCGTTTCTTTTCTGTGCATTACAAATGTGCCATAATTTGATTAGCCTTGAATCACACGTATGATAACAAATGTAAAGATGTTTTTGTTTGACTTGAGTTATGGTTTAATAACCTTAAATCGTTAATTAAAAACATTGCCTGTAAATGCGTCTAATGCAGCAAAACAAAAAAATTCCTCTGACGAGGTACGTGAGTGAGTGAGTGAGTGGGTCAGTGAGTGACTAGCTGCCTTCGCCAAGAAGGTAACTTTTAAGTCACTCAGAGGCGTTAGTGTGTGTGTGCGTCTGCTACATGTAAACACGATAACTTAGGAAGGATTGTCTTGTTACTTGGTAGGTATGCTGAGAGGTAATATTTAAAAATACATTATACATACAAGATACGATCTACAAGTTCCTTGGACATCTCTTATAGCATCTATAAAGGCTACCCAAGCCTGTAATGCCCAATCTTGTACCCAATGATGGACTACTATGATGTAGGTGCATGTTAGCCTGGAGTCCAGCCTTGTTAGCTTTGTTCAAGATCTTAGCTGTAACCAAGGAGGTTAAATACAAGTAATGCCGGCAAGTTAAATACAAGTATTTAACCTCCTTGCTGTAACTGAACCTCGGGGCATTGTGTGCTGATGTTATGGCGTCCTTATGACTCTCACTGTTGTAAACGGTTCAGTTGCATTGGAAACAACAGAAATGATATCCATCTGAGGGATGTCTGTACAGCTTAAACAATGCTCCTTGCCTCTTTTATTGTGTTCATTTCATTCAGAAGAGCACGGGGACCGTGTTATTTGCCTCGTAACGATACCGATACCCATCAAAGCACCTGTGACCTTCTGACCTTGTAACCAAAAGAGATGGTTGTCTAAAGTTTCTGTGTATTTAGTTACCCACCGTGCACTTCGCCAGACAGGACGCGTTCTTTGGACATTTTTGAGATTTCTTAAGCCAACAGAGTTATTGTTGTTGTCTTCGCAGACGCGCCACTGCGCCGTTTCTGACGTTCATTTTCACTACATATCTTCATACAAAGTGGGTTCCTTCTGTAAGTTACCTCCAGTCGGATCTCTTGACGACACCTCCCAGCACCAATGCTTGTGTGAGTCGTGCAGTATATAACATGTAAGTACTTCCCACCTTCCATACGCCACCACAGGTGTTTTTCTACACAGCCATTTAAAGCTTGAATCTCGACGCAATCATCATCATCGGTCGACTGTATTTGTCGGGGTTGTACCGCCCATTACAAGGTGACAATGTATTACCCTTTCGTTAGCTTAATACAAGACGGGGTTTGTCTGGCCTCCGTTCGGGTGACTTCAAGCAAATCACCAACTCCACACAGTTTAAGTGTTTTTGTACGTCGCACATCGGGGCATGCCCCTACTCTTTTTCTTAAGGTGTGGTGCGTGACATGCGTGGGGTGTGGCTCTCCCTAGACACAGGGCCTCCACACGATGGTCAAATTTGGGCCCAAATATTCCAACCTTTTAATCGAACCGAATCATGTGCGATATGACGTCATTCGAATCGAATCATGTTCGATATGACGTCAATCGAACCGAACGTCCGTTCGATCCGGGGTCACCCGCGGTCATGTGCAGTAAACCCGCGGCTTCAAGCCCGTTTTTACACGGCTACCTCCCAACAGTAAAACAAGACTTTTGAAAAAAGTTTATCTCGGCCGCTGCCCATGGCAGTGTCCCGGTGAGTTTATTTGTAATGAGTGTAAGAGCACAGTCTGCACGGTGGCAATGATTGGTCTGCACGATGGCAGGGTTTGGTCTGCACGATGGCAGTGGTTACAATGTGTGCAAGAGCACAGTGCACGATGGCAGTGGTTACAATGAGTGAAGAGTACAGTGTACGATGGCAGTGGTTTTATTGATAATAAGTGCAATATATATAGTTCAACATGGCTCCGGTATGTCTGGTGTAGAACAGGGCAATCCAAGACACATCTGGAAGAGAAGAAAAATAATTTCTTGATCAGTATAGCATCCAATTGAACATGCATATTGAATACTTCTTGCTATTAGCACATGGAAAGTCTTCAAAATTTCTCATACATAGTGATTCATTTATGCTATTTACAATTTCTCAGAAAAGGAACGAATCAAACTAAATACAATACGACCGGAACATTGCAGAGAAGACATTAAAAATTGACGAGCACCTCCTGGCATTAAAGCAAGAAACTTAGCCTGCCATGCACTAACATAATGTTAGGTCGCACGAATTCATAAATTTTCACGTTCAATGGGGGGAGGGGGGCGATAACGTAACTCTGTTTAAATCTGTTCAACAGCACGAATAAAACACAATTGATTGCCCTTGCCCGTAGTATCTTTAGCTCTATTTTTATCCTATGGCTCTATGCCTAATACCCTTATAATTCCTGATATTTTGCTATTTTTGCTAAGTATGCCCTTACCAGCCTCATGCGTTACATCCGAGCCTCATGCGTTATTCACCAATCAAAAGCGACATCTTGCGACTTAGGCAAATATGCCAGCTAATGAACATAATTTATGTCATTGATTTATTGGTCCAATTACAGCAGCTATTAGCAAAATTCTAGAGCATTAAATACATACTATGATAGAAAACAATGATTTTGTGGTAAACAGCATTTCCTCTTTTTAGCAGTCTAACTTCGTTGT
>NW_017804030.1:58040-58644 GCF_001625305.1 Branchiostoma belcheri | reverse complement strand
AACTTTGAAATAAAGAAAACTGTCCGACTCAAGTCTCAATTTTGTTATACTGTTCTCTAAAATGCAAAAATGCGGGATTTTCTGGGAGATTTGGGGTCGGTTTAAATTAGTTGTTTGGTTATTGACGTCGATTGATCTAGAATAAGCATTCGACGCTTTGAGAGTGATTTCACCTACATTTAAGCATTGTAATAAAAACAACAACATTTGGGGTATATGCAGTGCTGATTTTATCACATTTGGACAATGGAGTCCCCGTGAAACAGTTAATTATTGCTTAACAAAATGTTTACCGTTGAGACTGGCTCCACGGAAGCCGCGCGTAGAACCCCGGTAACCTGATACACCTCCGTAGAATTGGAAACTTTACCCTAGAAATTGACCGCCGTGCCATTTAACGTTCTATGCGAGGGACGTCCCTAGCTGAAGCTAGGTAATCATTTTCACCTGAGTAAAGTGAGGATAGTCAAGGGCACAAGATCAGTGAAAAGGTAGGATTCGAACACGGGACCTCTTGGGTCTGGGGCGAACACGCTACGTGCTGCCAACTTTTCCCTTTGTGTTGATATATACAGGGGAGTCCATGCATGACGCTGTTTTGTAG
>NW_017804030.1:45299-57555 GCF_001625305.1 Branchiostoma belcheri | reverse complement strand
TACCACCATAGGCTCAATGGGTGAGGATTTGCTTTGAGTCATAGCCAAATCTCTTATTCTTGTTTTGAATACAGCACAGTCGGTTGTGATTAAGTTACTAGGTAGTGTGTTATACGCTTTTGTGCATCTGTAGAGAAATGATCTAGTCAGTGCTTTGGTTCTGGGTTTGGGTAGTGTGTAGCCTCTTCTGTGTGACAATCTGGTGTTGTGTTGGTGTGAGATATGAGTGGTACTAACTCTGTCATATGTGCTCTTTGGTTGTTTGACTTTGACAAGTTTGTGGAAGGCACTTAAGGTGGTGGTGTACATTCTTTCCTTGACAGATTGCCACTTGAGCCTAGAGTGTAGATCGTCAGAACTAGTGAGTTGTGTTGAGTTCGCTGCAAGCCTAGCTGCACGGTTTTGCATACTCTGTAGTTTGTCTAGCTGTGTCTGTGTTGTGGAGGAGAGTATTGTAGAACAGTAAATCTAGGTGGGATAGAACAAGGGATTGGATGACAGTTTTAAGTGTATCACCTGGGAAGTAGTCTTTATATTTCCTTATTGATGCTATAGTGCTTGCCATTTTATTCTTAACCTTCCTAACATGCTGGCCCCAGGACAGGTGCTGGTCAACGGTAAACCCCAGTAGGTCTGCTTGACTCACCTGAGTGATATGTTTGCCTGCCACGCTGAGGTTTAATTCAGGTTTTTGTTTCAGTTTGTGGTGGCTTCCGATGAGGATAGATTTAGTTTTCCCCACATTAAGGACCAGTCTGTTGGTTTCTACCCATCTCCAAATTCGTGTGAGTTCAGGTTGTAGGACTTGTTTGATTTCTGCAACACTAGGGGCGGCGACAAATGGTGTGGTGTCATCCGCATACATGACTAAGCTAGCCTTCTCAGTTATGGTAGCCAGGTCGTTTGTGTAAAGGCAAAATAGCAAGGGTCCCAAGCAGCTGCCCTGGGGAACTCCACACTTGGTTTTGTTGTAAGTCGAGAAGTCCCCATTAATGAACACCGCTTGTTCCCTATCCCTCAGATAGCTACTAATCCAGCTGACAGCAAGAGTGTTGAAACCGTAGCCTTCTAGCTTGGCCAGTAAAATGTCGTGATCGACAATATCGAATGCTGCGCTAAAGTCGAGTAGGACCGCAGCTACCATGTTACCTTTATCTACTTCTGCTAGCCAATGGTCGGTCATTTCTATTAAGGCACTTGATGTAGAGTGGTGTTTCTTGTAAGCATGTTGGCAATCAGATATGATGTTATTGAAGAGAAGGTAACCTTGAATTTGTTTTTGAACTATCCTCTCAACTACTTTGCTTATGGCTGGGAGCAGGCTTATGGGTCTACTGTTGGGTCCATTCAGTGGAGCAGACTTATTCTTTATCAGAGGAATGACTTTGGCCTTTTTCCATTGTGAGGGAAACAGTCCTTGTCTTAAGGAACAGTTGACTATGTGGCAAAGAGGTCTGGCTATGTGATCTGCACAGAGTCTGAGTAGTGTGTTGTCTATGTTATCATATCCTGTTGTTTTGGTCTGTGGCAGTGCTTTGAGTATTTCACATAACTGTCTCTCTGTGACCTGTTGAAAGGAGAAGGTGCAATCCCTTGATGACATTATATCCTTAACAGGTTTAATAGCTTCCTCTATGTTTGGATGTCCATCTTGTGTTAGACCATTGACCTTGTTAGTGAAATAATCATTGAAATACTTTGCAATGTCGCTTGGTTTAGTCCATATCTGGCCATCAGATTCTATGAAGTTTGGTGTTTTACCTGTCTTCCTACCCAACATGCTATTTATTACATTCCAAAGCTGTTTGGTGTTGCTGTCTCTACTGTGTGACTCCAACTGTTCTTTATAAAAGGCCTTCTTTTTCTTCCTGTTTTCTCTTACAGTGTCATTCCTTAGGCGTTTGTACCTCTCATAATCTGAGGACAAGCCAGAAGTGTGTGCTTCACATTTAGCCTGGTCCCGCAAATCCATAAGAAGTCGTAGGTCCTCGTCTATCCACTGGGCTGGCGATGACCTAACGGTTGTCTTACGGACTGGGGCATGATGGTTGGCTACGCTTGTGAAGAAGATGTTGAGAGCGTCTTCCACGTCATAGCTATTAAGTACCAAGTCCCAGGGAGATTGTGCAATATCTTGGAGGAAAACATCTTGATCAAACCTCTTGTATGAGTGTTTTAGTTTGATTGAGGCCTGTATTTTTGGTAGTTTGGATTTGCGTGTTATGTGTACTAGGTTGTGATCAGTAAACCCTACTGGAACAGAGTGTGATTGGGTGAATTTGTCTGGTCTGTTTGTGAAAATCAAGTCAATACAAGAAGACGTTACATGACCATTGGCTGTTTTACCAATCCTGGTTGCATCTGCCATCATCTGTGTTAGGTTCAAGGATAGCAACTCTGATTCTAATCTTTCTTTCAGAGGGCAGGTACTATTTAGCCAGTCGATGTTGAAGTCACCTAATATAATAACTTCCTGATCATTTTCGGTTGCTTTGTCTAGTGCAAGTGTTATTTTGTTGAGGTATTCAATCTTAGCACTGGGTGCTCTATACAGGCATCCAACCAGGATGGGTTTGACATAAGGAAGGTGAACTTCAGCCCACACTATTTCTAAGTCATTGGTTTCAAGATCAAGTCTTCTTCTGTGGGGGATGTTGTTATTTATGTACAATGCAACACCTCCACCTTTGCTATTACGGTCATACCTTAATATGGAATAGTTACCAACATTTAGGGCACCGTCATAAATAGTATTGTCTAAATGTGTTTCTGATATGGCAATAACATGCAAGTTATTCGTGCGTAACAAGTTGTAAATCTCTTGCACTTTGTACCGTAGACTGTTTATGTTGACATGTGCAATGTGTAATCCTTTACTTGGTAGGCTTATATTGGGACCAGGATTAGTCTGGATGTCACCAGCCAGTAACAAAGTGATTGTAGCTAGTAGTGCATATGAAGAGCCCGTGGTACCTCTGGCTGCAGATCTCCTTGACTCAGAGTTGGGCTTCGTTGACAGCTGGATACTGCTCACCGCATAAGCCCCACACATCCCCAGGGACGCTGGTTGGTCCGCCGCTAACTGCCATGAAGTCAGACGATCCGGGGTCTGCTGGGTTGGTTGTGCAAGACTAACATTTGGCAGAAGGGCTACTATGATAGTTGCTAAGAGTAGCATATGGTCTCTAGCTAAGCCCAAAAGTGTCATTTTACACATGGACACAAGGGAAATCTAAATACAATTAATCCTATGAATCGTTGTACAAATACGTTATAAACTATACAAAAATGACTCCTGACAGCAATAAGGTGGTTACACAGTCAATATATTACACTCGTAGATAACTAGCAACATGTATACGACCTGAGACTTCCGAGTATGCCTGGTGATGCCCCCTGCGTAACTCGGTGTGCCCTCCCCACTATGGCGGTGGCCCCACACGAGATACAAAAACGTTACTAAAAATGATTGTCTCTACTAAAATTTGATACTAAACTCTTCTTCTGAACAACCCAAATAACTTAGGACAAAAGAAAAAGGAAAGTTGTCTTCAATCGCTAGCTGAATAATATTAAAAAGGAGGGCTTACTCCCCAGCCAAGAAAAAGACCACCATCTTCCATTTAGTAGTAGTCGACTAGAAGATGGCGCCCTTGCGACTCTTACGGCTGTCATGTAAATTTAGAATAACAAAGATTCCTACTTAGAGACAGTTGTACGACTTTAAGGGGGCTTCGTATCTTTTAATTACCTTCGCCAAGAAGGTTATGTTTTCAAAGCGTTCGTGTATGTGTGTGTGTGTGTCACTGTGTGTGTGTGTGTGTGTGTGTGTGTGTGTGTGTGTGTGTGTGTGTGCGTGTGTGTGCGTGTGTAAACACGATAACTTGAGAAGGCTTATACGGATTGACTTGTATATTGATATTTGGTAGGTTGGTAGGTCCCCTATCGGCTTCTTATGGTACTGCAGTTGGACTGACTTCCGGTTTTGATATCTCATGACATACAGATGCTAGGGTCACGAAATGTGAATGATAGGTAGCTCTTGTGCTGGAAAAGAAGTGGCAAAACAAGTTAAAGCCCCCGACCGGCTTGCTCTAGAACTGCAGGGGGGTTTGTTTAATGATATTCCAAAGAGGATAACTCAAGAACAAGATCGTCATGATTAGTATTTAGGTAGCTTAAGTGATGTTTGACATAAATATGTAACAGTTATGCAAATATGGATGTAATTTGCATAATTTATGCGGAAATTATATAAATCAGCTGCATTATAGGACTCAAGCTTATGGTATATGTAATTGGGAACGATAGAAACACAGACAGATATTAATTATGTAAACTAATTTGCATAATTAATGAGAAAATGTTGTAATTCAGTATTGTTACCTGCCTGGAATTTCATATTAAAGGTGAACATCATTTAACATAACTTATACCAATTAGTACCTTATTTGCATAATTTATGTATTTTGGTGGAGAGTATGATCAACTGATCTAATTCATGGAAATGAGAATCCTATTTGCATAATCAGGGGAATAATCTATAATTTGTCAGTCATAAAGATTAACATCATTTGGCGAAGGTATGAAGCCGTGGAACTTTTGTTGATACATTATACTATGAGAACAGGTTAAAAGGGCAAACACAGTGCTGTTTGTTTCTGACCTAAGAATGCTCTAACATTCCTCTCGATAGTCGAAACTTTCTTACCTTGTAACCAAAATAACCTTGTTCCATTTTCTGTGGGAAGTTTTTGGTAGATACTTCCATTTTCTGTGAAACTTTTCTTTTGATACTTCCATATCTTGTTGAGAGTTTTTTAGATACTTCCATTTGTATGGAAATTCACTCTGGGCAAGAAGTTTTATTGAAAAGGCTGGGCTGTGCCTGTCTACCTAAACTGTCGAAAAGGGCTGGCTATCACGTTTATATGCTACTCAGATAACCCCATCCATATCCGGTATTACCAAGAACAATTGCTTGATTTATTTGGCATAAATGCTATACGTCATCCATTCACCATTTAATCCATTCATTCAACAGAAACGTCCAGCTGATTATTGTGTAACAGGTGACGACATGGAGAAACGGGAAAAGATGGAGGTAGGTTACACGTTTCATGATTTGGATGTAAAGAAAGGAATTTTGATTACTACCAGGAGAAAAAAAAATCACATAAGTTGAAGGAATTATTTTTTACCAAGACCTGATTATTTATCACATTTATTTAATACGTATAAATATTTGAGGTAGAAAAACGTGTGAAGCCGAAAAAATGGCGTTAAACGTTATTTTGTACCATTAGTTTTTTTTAGCACAAAGTACCTATTATGTAATCTAGTACTGGTAAAAAATGTGATATCACCTCCTATAACCCATTTTTTAACAGATGTCTTTCATTTATTTCCTCTTAGTAAAAAGTAAAAAAAAATGTGCTAAAATGTGCTAGCACCCCCTCTAACCCATTTTTTTTTTACAAATAGGTCTATCATGCATTGCCTTTTGTTAAAAAAATGTTTGGTTGCAACCTTAAGCCCATTTCAATGCAGTAAGCACGCTTTTCCAGGACAATTTCTTTTTGGTAGTAAATAAATGGGTTCCGGTTCGGGTGCTTGCAGCGAGCTGCCGGATGACTTGGTTACGCTCAAGGTCCGCCTTCACTACGCCAGCCCGCCTGGCGCTGCTCTCGTCCGCCAGCTGAAGCCAAGTGCCGTTGGAGACTCGACCCTCTAGTTGAGGGGGGATACGCGTAAAGTGCCTTTCCTAAGGGCACAACGTCGGTGCGCATGTTCGGACATGCCCCTGTGTTCCGACCCGGAATCGAACCCGGGGCTCCTTACTTGGGCGTCGAACGCTCTGTCCACTGCGCCACACGACGCCACATAATCCGGAGCTAATTTGCATAATCAATGAGGAAATTCTATACATCTGTTTTGTTCAATAATAAAACTATGAAACACTTGTGACATCTACTTGAGAACGAGAAAAAAACATCTGAGGATACATATTATGTAAATGAGGAGCTAATTTGCATAATTCATGACAATTTTTTATGATTCAATAGTTGTAAATGCTGGGAATTTCATACTTGCCACATTTGGAAGTTAAGTGAAGGTGAACATCAATAAACATAATTCATTCAAATCATGAACTCATTTGCATAATTTATTAGGAAGTGCTATAATAGCCTTTTTGTTAAGATAATGCTGTCATTGGGTGGAAAATAGGATCAACGGATGTAATCCATGCAAATGAGGCCCTTATTTACAAAATCAATGGTTGAAATTATATAATTCCTCAACCGCAAGGGTTAACATCATTTGGCGAAGGTATGAGATCGTGGAACTCTTGTCTGTTTATACTTTGCTGTTTGTTTTCAGATGTGTTTGTGCCATGTTAGGCCACACGGATTTAATTTGTTGTTTCTTGGATTCTTTCAGAAAAAATATTAAATAAAGGGCGAAATAAAAAAGGCAGGTTAAGGCACCCCATTATAGTCAGAAATGTTACGACATGAGACTTGAAGTCAACATATCAGGCCGGTTTATAATTAAAACAACAGATTTTGAACTTTAATGAAACAAAGTTGCATTGTTATATTCTAAAAATGTTGACAACTAGGAAGAAAATGACTTTCTTCAACCGTTGGGGTCAAATATTTCTTTCTTTTTTCTTGTCTTTTTGAGCATTTTGCAGTTGATTTAGAACCTGAAATTTTTTTTGTGCAAATCAGAAAAAAATGGACAGGGTGAATCCGAGAAACAAGAAATTAAATTGGCGTTGCCTTATGCGTCACTCTATATACTATGGGCCGTTGAGTCATTAATAAATAATAAACATATGTGAGCTATGCACAAACAGAGGAGGTTAATGATATATATTTTTATAACTTTACACTGAGAGACATTAAAGGAAGTAAAATATTAGTAGTATGACGGATAAATGAAGGGATAGGTGTTAAATCTTCTCACATGCTGAGTGTTGTTCTGATTGACTGAGTGTTGACAGTTGTTTCTCCTGTTCCTGTCTGCCGCCGCTATAGGCGCTGCGAAAGGCTGCAGGGGAAGGAGACACGGACAGAGTGAAGCAGCTGTTAGCGGGGGGAGTCAACCCTAATGCTGCTGGTGGCTCTTTGGTATGATGCCATGTCTTTCGTCATTTTGCTTATATATGGTGATGAAGCATTTAAGGCTGTGCAATGAAAATCAAGAGGAAGGAGGGACAAACTGCTTATAAAAGACACAGATGGGAAGGGCAAGGCCGCTCTGGTCTCTGCACCCGTCTTCAGCTTTCAGCATGTCTGTAACATATCCGTAACATTTCACAAAACAAAGCAATGCTTGGAATTTTCCACATTTGTACCAGTAGCTTCAGCAGCTCCAATTTTACTTCTACTACTAGTTTACTTCTTACTACTTACTACTAGTTCCCACCATGATGTGTTGTACAGCAACGGACTCCACTGCACGAGGCAGCCAAGTATGGTCACCATGAAACTACATCAGCTTTACTGGCAGCCGGTGCAGATGTGAACGCACGGGGCGATTATGTAGGTAGACTAAGTATTGTGATACAAGAAATATTTCTGTACCATTTTGTAAGATTTAACATTCATTTTTACATAACGATTGATGTGCTGACTACCTTTAGAGCTGCCACCGACATGAACATTTGTCCGACCTGTCGTCATACTGAAGACCATCTGATGTATTTTACAGTATGACTCTCCCCTGCACCTGGCAGCCGGGAATGGCCACCATGAAACTGTGTCAGTTTTACTGACAGCTGGTGCAGATGTGAACGCACGGGACAATAATGTAGGTAGACTGACTTCTGTGACGCAGAAACATTTTTTATATCTCTTATGGAATTTGACATCTATCTTCAGCTGTATAGCAGTTTACTTGCTGAACTCCGTTAGAATTGTCAACAACCTAACCGCACATTTGTCTGACCTGTTGTCATGCTGAAGGCTATCTGATGTATTTTACAGCAAGACTGTCCCCTGCACTGGGCAGCCTGGAGTGGCCACCATGAAACTGTATCAGTTTTACTGACAGCTGGTGCAGATGTGAACGCACGGGGCGAGTGGGTAGGTAGGCTTATTGCTGTGATACAAGACATATTTTTTTTTATATTTTGTAAGATTTGGCATTTATTGTCTACATAGCATTTTCTGTTTAAAATATAACCCAAACAAAAATTTCACCGACACACAACATTATACAAAGTGTATATTTGTATAGCTCTATAGCAGTTTCCGACCTGTTGTCATGCTGAAGACCATCTGATGTATTTTACAGCAAGGCTCTCCCCTGCACCAGGCAGCCTTTAATGGCCACCTTGAAACTGTATCAGTTTTACTGACAGCTGGTGCAGATGTGAACGCACGGAACGAGCGGGTAGGTAGACTGATTGCTGAGAAACAAGAAATATTTCTGTATCATCTTGTAAGATTTGACATTCATCTTCTCAATCTTCTTACTTAGTGGTTTACTTGCTGTCTATAATTTAAATTGTTGCCAACATGAAGCTGCTACGGATTGGAACGCATTGCGCTATACAGCATAACATCAACTGTCGGAATATATCATAATTTTTTTGGTGCCATAAAGCATGGGTTGCACATACATTATCATGCATATAGTGCCCTGTATATGTACAATTTAGGGCTATTTTCGTGCAGCGCATCACACCGCAGCGGAACGCAACTAATGCGGAAGTAACTACGCCATCGCATGGCAAAAAAAGGCCAGGGGTCGATGACCTGATTAAGACATGAAATGGAAAAAAATATTGTGCAAAAAATGTCAGAAGGATCTAAGTTGCAGTGTTACCGTGATTGCCCATCATTAGAAACAACCAGTATGAATGGCAAATTAAAGGTAGGGAATGGTTTCAAGCGAGCTTGGAGTCAGTGAGTGATGTAAATATATACTAGTACATTCATAAGGGGTTGCTATTTGAGCATACTAAGGATGAAAAATTACACTGTCAATGCCCCAACAGGAAAACACACCCCTCCATTACGCAGCTACATATGGCGAACCCAAGTGTGCGGAAATACTGCTGCAGCACGGGGCTGATGCCAGTCTCAGGAACGAGGTCAGTCGGTTCTTCGGCTTCTCTGGTAAATAACTGACCACCAATCCAGCAATACAATATTGGCTTTAATTCTTTTTGGAGAGAAACCAAAAGTAAGACTTTTTTTTTTTTTAAATGATGATCCACTTGAATACATACATTATTGTACGAGGCAAGAAAGAAGTTGTAGGAATTCACACACAAATCACAATGTGTTCTGATATTCCTGCATCGTATCACACAAACATCTACAAACCAATTTATTTTTAAACATGGGCTTTTTTGCTGCACCTACTGTATATGTTTTAGAATTCGAAGCTTAATACATATTGTATACTCATTCAGTCGTGTTTATTTCCGATATTTTAAAATTCACGAGCCTATTATTATATAATTGACAGCATATTTATTACCAGGTTGGTCGAACGGCGGAGGACATCGCTGCAGATGAGGACACCAGTGACGCTCTTCCGGACGACGAAGATGAGGAAGAACGAATCACTCATGGAAGAAAGGAAATACTGAAGCTTCTCCAACAACAAAATAATGTGAGTCGGTTCAAAACTAACGTGATGCAAAATCATAAAGCATTATATCTAAAGAATATGATTGAGATGACCAAATTTCTTGTCAAACACTTCGGTTCACAAACAACTGCTGATAATATTAAACTACAAGTTGATGATATAAAGTAGTTTTTTTTAGCTGGTACCCATGCTAGTATTTGAATTTTGTATTCTGCTTGGCAGGTTGGAGAGAAATAATTACTATCATCAGAATTTCGTAGAAACATTTAGCTGGAAGGCATGTGATCTATCTATAGAGACATGTATATATATATATAATTATACATGTCCAATTTTAGCCTACTGCAGTGACTAGAAGTGTTTCAGAAAAAATTGTAGAACCGCCCTTACACCAAATTTAAGAGTCATTGCACGAGAAAACCAGGCAAAACCAGGCAGAGGTCGGAAGATGGGGGTCGGCCAAATCGGTTCATACTTTGTATGTGAGATAGGTATGAGGAACTATTAACAGCCATATAGTTAAAACCCTCCAGGTATTTTTCGTTATGGAGTTCTGGGACCCCCCTCTGAGACCCTCAAAAATCTAACAATTTATGGCTGAAAATTACTGAAATTACAATGGACATCACGGTAATTCTGATAATGATATGAACATGGGGTTTCTTTTGTCACATAGCATGGGTCTTCTACTTTTACAAAACAAAAATTGAAGATGCAACATTGAAGTTAAAAGGGTATACCAGGGGGTTACCAGAACCAATGAAAACAGAATTTTCATTTTTCTAAATTTTAGTCATTTTTAAGTAGCTTTTTCTCCGTGACGCGGCAAATTTGATAAACGGTTTTACCGTTGCTGGAAAGAGGAACATCTGCTGATTCAAAAACAAGTGTCGTTTAATTGGGCCACGCATAACGCGGGCCGTGAACGAAGGGTCTTTATGGGGGTTTTCCGGGTTTTGGACCATAATAAATTAGCTAACAACGTCTCTTTGCGGGGTAAATCATGGGCATTTTTTGTGCAGCTGCATGGGATCAATGAACAATTGTTGAAATATGCTAAAAATAATTAGAAATATTCGTTGGGGCTCCACATGGGGGATACAAGGATACCTAAAAAGCAAATTTAAACTGATTTTACACAATTTATCACATTTTATTTCTAATTTCCATTAGTAAATATCTTTCAAAATTAATTTTGTGCATTCACTTTGTGCTAAATAATATGGAGGCTATGTATGGGGGTTATCACAACACCATGTGTGAAACTAGCTACCATATACACAAGCCGCATGGGTGCATGCACTTAGATACAAGTACTCTAAATGAACACTATAGCAACAGGACTAAGAATAAAGCTAAACAGAACCGTAAAAACAGGCAAATTCAACTGAAGGCCACTGAAAAAATTACTCAGACCATTTAGGATCGCTGTATAAGTCAGTAGTAGGTCGGAAGATAGGAAGGTCTTTGAAATCCACTCATACTCAAGAGGGGCGTTCTTCCCACAGTGGCTTTATGAATAGTGAACAGTTTAGCATTTTCTATTTAGAACGTCTTTTCAGCTTGTACAATTTGCTATTTACGAAATTATCATGAAATGAAAGGCCTTTTACTTGGATTGTTTAGAAAACATCTCAAATGAACTGAGCATATCGTAAATGCCGTTAAGACCATATGACACCAAGGTGATTACCAAAGGCTGGAAAATAACAGCACTGAAAGTATACATTCAATATGTAGTCTGGAGGTTGGTTTTAATCATATACTAGTATATTATGGTTGACAATTTTAGTTTGTACGGCGTTCCAAAAGTACATTTGTTGGAGACGCTCCTGCAAGCTTCACAATCGTGACAATCTTCCGCCTCGGGCATCTCTTTTTACAAAACTTATGTTTTCAAAAATAAAACACAAAAATGCAAAAAGTCTGCCAGGGCTGGTTTGTACTGACTTGTCTGGGGTGCGGGAACATGAAAATTTGGAATGTAGCAGGAGAACTGTGCATATTTATTGTAAACGTCATTGGCCAAATCTTGATTTAAATATTCTAACTGCTAATCATCTAAGTGAAACAAAGTCAATCAAATTCATTTCATACTTAATTCTTACATCTTTAAAACATATCATATTATACATCTGTGATCTATAATAAGTTAGTTCTAGAGTTAATAATAATTTACTTACTAGATGGAACATATTAATACTAACTAATATCCTCCGATTCAAGCAAAGACACTCATACACCAAAAGAAGGTACAGGTTGAGCTGTCCTAGATATTAGTACAACTTTGTTTTTCTTTCTCATTTGCCAAAGTCTCAAAAGTACACATGTGGAAAACTAAAGCAAATGTCTACATGTCAACGTGCGCACAATGGTCTGTAGATCTAGAGAAAATGGTCTATTTTCAAAATAGGACCAGTGCTATAAGGAAATGAAAGTGTTTTGCTATGTGCTTTTAAATTGTTTTCAACCTTTTAGTTTTAGCACATTACATCATGAAATGAGACTTTTCACTCTCGTCTTAATTTTAGTTCCCCAGAAACTGGAACACTATCCTTGCAGGGTAGAAGACATGTTTCAGTTCATTCAGAAACAAGTCTGGTCTAATTACTGGACCACAAATCACACATAAATGGGCCATGGG
>NW_017804030.1:28630-37503 GCF_001625305.1 Branchiostoma belcheri | reverse complement strand
ATTGTTCATTGTTGACATCCTGACCTCTCTAGAATGAAATCTTACGTTTACCACTGACTCACCTGACTGGTAACTCTATCTGCTGCCCATTGTGCGGCACAAAGGTCTTTATTTACGCAGTAAAGCATTCAGTACGGCTACATGTTATTCTCGTACAACAGTCAGCCGCGGAAGCTATGGCTTGTACCAAACTTGTCCGCAACTTTTCTCTCGTTCCGATTATTACCTATCTTAGCTTTGGTCGTTTTCATATCTGACTTTTAAATGTACAGTAGTTTCACGTAGTTTGTTACGGCACTAAATATTTGGGCAATTACTTGTTTCTGACACGAATGCACAGTGGGCACTGTCATTCAGTTTCACATTAAAACGTGCCTTATTGTGTATTTACGTACAACAGACAGCCATGGAGGCCATGGCTTGTACTTAGCGCGACCAACCTGATGTCAGACTAGCTTTTCACCTGTTCGGTTTTATGGTCATCGTTGGACAATTTCATATCAGAGTTACACATACAGAGTGTACCTTTACGGATTTTGTTAAGTTAAACATTCAAGTGTCCATTACATATTCCTGACACAAATGAACAGTGAACACACGACTTAAAACGACCTCGTCAAAACTGAAGATCACGCACTAAACTGAATTCAATGCCTTCATATGTCTTCTTCAAGATATAATCATACCTACATGTTACTATATCTTTTTTTAATGTGAGCAACTTCTATATGACATGTTAACATTGACCGGTTAACATGTGATAGTTGAAAATGCTTCTGCTTCTGAAATTAATGAACAAATCATAATGTGCGTCTCAGGATTAAGTCATTTATATCCATCAAACGTTTAGCCACCCTTCCCGACGAAAGTGGTACGACCGTACGATCAATAGGTCATTAGAATAGGGGGAAGTCCCTTGAAGTACAAACCCAACCCTCCCAGCATGGCTGTTGTACATGAGCTCCAGCCCAAAGCATAACTCTTGTACACAACTACACAGGCTCAAAACTAAGCGCGGTGAAAAGATCATGTTTACACTCTTACTAAGGAAGGTTTCATTGCTACATGTATGCTGTGAGGTATAATAGCATGATGTCATCACTGTTGTTTGCCCGATGTCAAGTAAGAGAAGTGCAAGACGTGGTGTTTGGGGCTTGTCATGTTAAATGTTGGTGGATAGAAGTATGTGGATATAAATGGTTGACCTCTATTGCCTCCTGGTGGCACAATAGCGCTAGTGGGTACAGACTTCAGGTACATGACACGTATAAGGAAAATATTGGAAGGAAACATCAAATTGTCTTTGACCAGTTATCCTCCAAACAAATTTTCTTTGAAAGATCTTAAAACGGTACTACAAGGAAATGGTTTGGTTTGAAATAATACGCTGAACTTTGTTTCGCTGTGCTGAGACTAACTTAGGACAAAAAATCAGCAATATTCATCAGAATTCTTACTGTTCCAATAGGTCATGAAAACTTTTTTATCGTACATGAGAATCATATACATTCGGACGAAACATATTGTCATCATTAAACCTAGTCGCAACAAGAAGGTGAGATTCCCTGCTTGTACAATGTACAAAAGGAATCCTCCCAGTATTGATGTTGTACAAATGTAGGCCGGCTCATGACGTAGCTACATGTATTATACACATCCAGCTCTGTACGGAGTGGAGACACAGTACAAAGGTTATGTTGACACACACTCGCTGCAAATAAAGAGAATTCTCTTTATTTACAATTTATTTTCTCTTTATTACAACGAACTTGGTCCGGAGAGCAGACACAAGGTTAATATATATTTACACACACTCGATGTAAAAGAAGTCACAACTTGTTTAATCACGGTGGTCAAAATTGGGCCCCTATCTCCCCACCTGCAGTAGAACCCGAACCGTGTTCGATATGACGTAATTCGAATAGAACAGTGTTCGAAACGGGGTCACCCGCGGTCATTTACAGTAAACCTGGGTCTTCCGGCCCCTTTTTACATGTGTACCTCCTAACAGAAAAAATCCACCTTTTAACAAATATTTTCCATTTCCTGGACAACTACATGTCTGCCTTCATTTTGTAGTGGGCTGGAACATGAAACGAAGCTACTGCCGTTATCGTGGGTGACCTTGAAGATCGCAATGCTTGTACTCATCAGCCTAAATAAACACTACTCATATTCATGCCGTATGACATGCGTCAAAAACTCGTTTAAGATTGGAAGCATGGAGAGTCCAACATATCTCATTGACGGCTCAAAATGACCGTAACGGGTTTGTCCAGAATCGTGTCTTAGGGATTTTCGAAAAAGGACCTTGATTTTGAATTATGAGCAATTGAGTGCGAAAAATGTCAAAAAATGCCGTTTTTTCACATTTATGTCGACAAAAACTATACTTAAAATCAGAAATTAAAAAATTCCTAAGACACGATTTTTGATCTTATTCCTAGTCGTCCAAAAATATAAAAATCTGGGATTTTGGGTAACATACGTAGCCAATCTTAAACGGTGTTTGCCGAAAAACATGACTCGGACTGTCTCGGACTGGCGCTCCAAATCCCGCAAAAAATCGTCTTTCGGAGCGAGATTTTTCAAAATCAGTAATTTAACGTAAACAACTAACATTAAACCTATGTAAACACGATAATTTCATTTTATCTTGACGGAATTTACCCTTCAATACTATTTGTTCATTTTCAAATGGTTTACGGGTAGTTCAAAACAGGCCAAACTTGCGTCTTGTAACCTGATACGTTTTCGAACCCCCCTAGCAATGGGAAAGAATACCGTAGTGACAGACCGCCGTGAATGGGTAAAATACTTGATATAACAGGTATAACCGCCTTTCGGCGTCGTAACACACCAGCTTCTGTATCTGTATAGCCGGTACAACCGCCCTTCGGCGTAACACACCAGCTTTTGTATCTGTATAGCCGGCACAACCGCCCTTCGGCGTAACACCAGCTTCGCAGGCACGCGGCGTTAGTCATACGATGTGATTTGGCCTACTATTTCCATACAAGATTGTGCGACAAACACAAAATGCTGAACGGTTCACAGCGCCGCACTACAAAACGCCAAGTCACAGAAGTCTCTGTATGTACAAACCCAACCCTCCCAGCATGACTGTTGTACATCATTCCTGGGCTCAAAACGTATCTCATGTACACAACTCCGCAGGTTTGAGAGTAGGCTCGGTGAAGAGTTGTTAACACAGTTCAAAGGAAGGGTTCACCGTTTAGCCGAGCAGTATAATAGCATGATGTTCATCACTTGTTTGTCCAATGTCAGGCAAGAGGCCGCCCACGTGCATGGCGTACTGATGTCAACTCTACCTGTCTGGTAATACACAAACTATAAACCAGCGAGAACTTGCCATCCCCTATGACTTCATGCATAGCTCGCGAAATAGCGATAACAATTGACGCAAAAGCACTAGGTGCAGGTAATAGTGCGGTCGCGCATGACGCCCAACATGGAAGACGGGGTTGAAAAAATAGAGAACCACAAAAATGGTACCTTTGCCATTTCTAACAAAGCGTTGCTAAAGACAGCAAACAAATGTTTCGAGTATGATAGAGAATCTCACATAAACGCAGACTACACTATAAGGAGTAGATTTTGTTCTTCAGTTTCTCTTACTGAAAAGTCTCGCCACAGAGTCGCGGTTTGCACCAGGGCAGAGGAAGAAAAGAACCGGAGGAACAGGCGTGTTCAAGGTCAACTACAGCCAGGAGCGGAAACAAACTGGAGTTGAAGATAGTATAAAATGTTCTGTAGTATTTGGCAAGATTATGCATTGGCATAAGTTCTACAATGCCTCGCATGCAATGTGGTAGACGACAGCAGAGGCCGGACATGTATGTATGTATGTATGTATGTATGTATGCATGTATGTATGTAATACGTATCTCGGGTGTTTCGGTGGAGAAAGCTGCAGCATCCTGTAGCTTTAGCTTGGTGTGCCAAGAAATAATAACGAGCATCCGAATGTTAAAGANATGAAACGAAGCTACTGCCGTTATCGTGGGTGACCTTGAAGATCGCAATGCCTGTACTCATCAGCCTAAATAAACACTACTCATATTCATGACGTATGACATGCGTCAAAAACTCGTTTAAGATTGGAAGCATGGAGAGTCCAACATATCTCATTGACGGCTCAAAATGACCGTAACGGGTTTGTCCAGAATCGTGTCTTAGGGATTTTCGAAAAAGGACCTTGATTTTGAATTATGAGCAATTGAGTGCGAAAAATGTCAAAAAATGCCGTTTTTCACATTTATGTCGACAAAAACTATACTTAAAATCAGAAATTAAAAAATTCCTAAGACACGATTTTTGATCTTATTCCTAGTCGTCCAAAAAATATAAAAATCTGGGATTTTGGGTAACATACGTAGCCAATCTTAAACGGTGTTTGCCGAAAAACATGACTCGGACTGTCTCGGACTGGCGCTCCAAATCCCGCAAAAAAATCGTCTTTCGGAGCGAGATTTTTCAAAATCAGTAATTTAACGTAAACAACTAACATTAAACCTATGTAAACACGATAATTTCATTTTATCTTGACGGAATTTACCCTTCAATACTATTTGTTCATTTTCAAATGGTTTACGGGTAGTTCAAACAGGCCAAACTTGCGTCTTGTAACCTGATACGTTTTCGAACCCCCCTAGCAATGGGAAAGAATACCGTAGTGACAGACCGCCGTGAATGGGTAAAATACTTGATATAACAGGTATAACCGCCTTTCGGCGTCGTAACACACCAGCTTCTGTATCTGTATAGCCGGTACAACCGCCCTTCGGCGTAACACACCAGCTTTTGTATCTGTATAGCCGGCACAACCGCCCTTCGGCGTAACACCAGCTTCGCAGGCACGCGGCGTTAGTCATACGATGTGATTTGGCCTACTATTTCCATACAAGATTGTGCGACAAACACAAAATGCTGAACGGTTCACAGCGCCGCACTACAAAACGCCAAGTCACAGAAGTCTCTGTATGTACAAACCCAACCCTCCCAGCATGACTGTTGTACATCATTCCTGGGCTCAAAACGTATCTCATGTACACAACTCCGCAGGTTTGAGAGTAGGCTCGGTGAAGAGTTGTTAACACAGTTCAAAGGAAGGGTTCACCGTTTAGCCGAGCAGTATAATAGCATGATGTTCATCACTTGTTTGTCCAATGTCAGGCAAGAGGCCGCCCACGTGCGTGGCGTACTGATGTCAACTCTTCCTGTCTGGTAATACACAAACTATAAACCAGCGAGAACTTGCCATCCCCTATGACTTCATGCATAGCTCGCGAAATAGCGATAACAATTGACGCAAAAGCACTAGGTGCAGGTAATAGTGCGGTCGCGCATGACGCCCAACATGGAAGACGGGGTTGAAAAAATAGAGAACCACAAAAATGGTACCTTTGCCATTTCTAACAAAGCGTTGCTAAAGACAGCAAACAAATGTTTCGAGTATGATAGAGAATCTCACATAAACGCAGACTACACTATAAGGAGTAGATTTTGTTCTTCAGTTTCTCTTACTGAAAAGTCTCGCCACAGAGTCGCGGTTTGCACCAGGGCAGAGGAAGAAAAGAACCGGAGGAACAGGCGTGTTCAAGGTCAACTACAGCCAGGAGCGGAAACAAACTGGAGTTGAAGATAGTATAAAAATGTTCTGTAGTATTTGGCAAGATTATGCATTGGCATAAGTTCTACAATGCCTCGCATGCAATGTGGTAGACGACAGCAGAGGCCGGACATGTATGTATGTATGTATGTATGTATGTATGCATGTATGTATGTAATACGTATCTCGGGTGTTTCGGTGGAGAAAGCTGCAGCATCCTGTAGCTTTAGCTTGGTGTGCCAAGAAATAATAACGAGCATCCGAATGTTAAAGAGAAAAACTGCGAAAATATTTGCAACTGCTAATTAACCATTCACGTAATGCTGTATAAACTAGACTGAGATAATATGACGGAAGTTGTACGAAAATTAAAAAATAATGTAAAAGTCTTGTTTGAGATCAATACATAGAGATAAGCAATTCAATTAGTCCTAACTAAAAAAAATGTTAGGACTAATTCAATGTATGAGTTCTGAACCTATGTATTATGTTAGGTTAACAATCATCTAAGATATACACGATATATAAGGTTAAAAATCATCTACGATTTACACGTCCCACACTAACCACAGCCAGTATACCGGCAAATCATCCTGAGGTCATTCACCCCGTTACTACGGAGTACGTCATCGCGTGCGCTATGAATCATGGGAACAAAACCGTCAACTACCCTCACCTGCGGACGTAACGGACCTGCTCTGTCTTCAAGACGCCGTGAGAACTCACCTGTACGTCTTGTGACGTCAGAACAAACAGCCTTCGGTTCCTGGAGAGTCTAAGACCCCTGCAGAGACCTTAAAGACTGGGAAAAGGTCGTCAGACTCTCCCAAGACACTTCTGGAAACGTTCAGGTAAACCCGGAAGTAACAGGTGCATAACGGTGCACCTGCCAGATGTAGCAGCGCCTGAAGTACAAAAACTAAAGAAACTTTTACCACAGCCCTTTAGCACACAGATTAACTGTTGATGTTGAATAATTAGAAAGTATTGACGCTTTGTTTGTATGGCTCCTTTGTTTGTACAGTTTCATTTACAGTGTTCAGAAACGCTTTATAATTTGTAAATCAGGTATGTCGTGAGCGACCTATACATGATGTACGGTCTTTTCCACTACCATAATGTTGTTTAGGGAAAGAAATGATATATCTTTGGTCTGTGTTTGCGGTACAGGAAAGCACTAGATCCATCTAGTCTTAGTTACGACAGGTGTCACTAGGCAGGTGATGTGCATCTATCTGTAGGGTCAGACCAGGCATGGACGGAAGAGAACAGGAGAACATGGAGGAGAACAAGGAGTCCGGGTCAGAGGATTCCGGGTCTGGAGAGTCCGGGTCAGAGGAGTCCTGGAAGTCGAGTTGGATGAAAAAGGTGGTATGAAAAGTGAAAACTGATGTCATATACAGACAAGCCCCACAGTGAATATAGTGGTGTATATCTATAACAGGCCTTTTCCTCTAGCCTGAATCTAGATGTAAGGTGGCCTCCTTGCGGAAGGACAGCTCGGTAGTCTATTTTTACATTTATCTGTATATAGTTTGATGTTTGTTTTCAGATGTCTTTGGGCCATGTTATATGTCTGTATACTATGGGCCGTTGAGTCTGAAATAAACAATAAACATATGTAAGCTATGTACAGATAGAGATAAATGATATATCATAACTTAACACTGAGAGACATGAAAGGAAGTGAAATATCAGTATGACAGATAAATGAAAGGATAGGTGTTAGATCTTCTCACATGCTGAGTGTTGTTCTGATTGACTGAGTGTTGACAGTTGTTTGTCCTGTTACTGTCTGCCGCCGCTATAGGCGCTGGTGAAGGCTGCAGAGGAAGGAGACACGGACAGAGTGAAGCAGCTGTTAGCGGAGGGAGTCAACCCTAATGCTGCTGGTGGCCGTTGGGTTTGTTGCCATGTCTTTCGTCAATTTGCTTATATATGGTGATGAAACAGTTAAGGATGTGCAATGAAAATCAAGAGGAAGGAGGGGCAAACCGCTTATAAAAGGAACAGATGGGAAGGGTAAGGCCGCACTGTTCGCTGCACCCGTCTTCAGCTTTCAGCTTGTCTGTAACATATCCGTAACATCCGAAACAAAGCAATATTTGGAATTTTCAACATTTGTATCAGTAGCTTCAGCAGCTCCAACTTTACTTCTACTAGTTTACTTCAGCCCGAAATGATGTGTTTTACAGCATCGGACTCCTCTGCACCTGGCAGCTGCCTGGAATGGCTACCATGAAACTGTATCAGCTTTACTGACAGCTGGTGCAGATGTGAACGCACGGGACATGTTGGTAGGTAGACTAACTATTGTGCTACAAGAAATATTTTGTAAGGTTTAACATTCATCTTCTACATAGCAATTTAAGTGCTGACTACCCTTATATCTGTTACCAACATAAGTGCACTTTTGTTCGTCCTGTTGTCGTGCTGAAGACCATCTGATGTGTTTTACAGCAATACTCTCCCCTGCACCAGGCAGCCTGTAATGTGGCCCGGTTTACACTGGGCAAAATAAATCTGTCGGGCGTCAAAACGCCTAGGAGACATTTCGGTTTACGCACAGGGACTGTGGCTCCCGCTGCGTGCCGCTGCTGCGGCGGGCTGTGGCAGGCTGCGTCGCGCTGCGTCACATGAACCCTGTCCCTGCCGTTGTTTGAGTCCTTGTTTCTTCGTTAGAAGTACTTAATTTTATGGACTTGTTTTCGTTGTACCATAAGCTTCCTTTTGCATTCTTTTAGCCTGAATCTGCCCCAATGCCTCCTTCTTTCTACACGGGGCATAAATATGTGTCATACAGCTTGCGCCGCGACGCCCGACAAATTTATTTTGCCCAGTGCAACGGGACCTGTGTCAGTTTTACTGACAGCTGGTGCAGATGTGAACGCACAGAACATGGTGGTTGGTACACTGATTGCTGTGATACAACAACTATATTTGTGCCATTTTGTAAGATTTGACATTTGCTGTTTAAAATATCACAAACACAAACACTGTTACCAACATTTCATGGGGCACTTTTGTCTGTTCTGGTGCAGATGTGCACGGAACGATAACATAGGTGGATTGACTACTTTATATCCGAAACATTTTCATGTCTTATAAAATTTGATATTCATCTTTTAAATAACGGTTTACTTGCTGAATTCTGTTAGAATTGTCAACAAAATAACTGCACATTTGTCCAACCTGTCGTCATGCTGAAGACCATCTGATGTATTTTACAGCAAGCCTCTCC
>NW_017804030.1:19732-27445 GCF_001625305.1 Branchiostoma belcheri | reverse complement strand
TTTCGAAGGAGGATAACTCTAAAACCGGTTTCCGGATTGTCGTGATTTTTGGTAAGTAGGTAGTTGAAGTGATGCTTCACATAATCCAGAGCTGAATTGCATAATCAATGAGGGAATTACATAAATCTGCTTTGTTCGATAATAGAACTATGAAACACTTGAGAACGAGAAAAAAACATCTGAGGATATATATATATATTATGTAAAAGAGGACCTAATTTGCATAATTAATGACAATTTTTTTATAATTTCATAGTTGTAACTGCTGAGAATTTCATACTTGCCACATTTGAAATTGCATGTTAAAAAGGTGAACATCAATAAACATAATTTATTCAAATCATGACCTCATTTGCATAATTTATGAGGGAGTTTTTATAATAGCTTTTAAGATAAGGCTGTCATTGGGTGGAGAATAGGATCAACTAATATAATCCATGCAAATGAGGCTCTTATTTACAAAATCGATTAAAATTGTAAAATTCGTCAACCGCAAGGGTTAACATCATTTGGCAAAGGTATGAGGTCATGGAACTATTGTTTGCAATGATTTTCAATGATTTTTCAGACCTTCATCGGCAACTATCGTAGGTTTAAGAGCGGCAGTAAGCGGAGGCTCCCCACAGACGACATGGGGGCTGAGAACGTCACGGGACATCGTGAAGACTTAGGGATTTCGGCAAAAAAGGGTAATTTATAACATATAACTATTTTAGCTGTGAAATACAAATACTTAACTCAGTAGATCATTCAGACATTCTATCTATCTAACTGACGGCATCGAGATTTCACACAGCGTGATGACCAAGACTTGGCGGAAGGCAAAAGTCCGAAAAACATGTTAATATCTATCACCTTGCACGACATTATAGATCTTGCTACTCAGACAGCTAAGTACTTGTCATGCGATGATGCATGGTCATTTTGGATCTCAAAAAAAACAAAAAACAGCATATCACAAAACAACAAAATGAATGTTGGTTTAAGATGAAATTACGGGTCTCAGCTGTAACAAAGAATCATACGGAGCATGGCATCTATTGCTTACAGAGGAACCAGACGAATTCAAGGAAGCTATGGCAGGACAACGATGGTTAAACACTTTATGCTAAAAAAAATTCAAAAGCATTAAGTTTTATTGATTAATCTAAAATGTATGCACAGAACAAGAGAATTGGCACCTCTATATCGTTTCACGCGTCATCATCTACGTATTGCTAAAGTTTTGTCTCTAGAAAAACACAAATAGACGAAGGGACAGTGATATCTCACTGATTTGCACGTGTTCACATAAAACTCACAAGCACAAAACATGACAAGGAAACGGACGCAGCAGACGAAACCACCGAAGGGCGAGACGCCGACGCAAAGTCGACACAAAAACTGCAGGAAGAAAAGATGTTTTCACAAGTTAGAAATGCACATTATATAAGAAAAGGGAATCATATGGATAACAATACATGATCTATACTTCTTATATTAATTACAGGTGGAAGGAGGAAAGCCAAAACTCGGCATGTTGGCGAGTCCAGCGACAGTGTCGCCCGGGTAAAGCGACCTAAGATAGGTATGGATGAAGCCATACATAATGTAAAATAAACATGTTTCGTCCGGAAATATTATTTTTTCAAGAATTATTCATTCAATAATTGCATTCATACGAACCCAACTAGGTTTTCAGCTAATGAGAGAAACCTTTGAAGCAATAGTGATCTTTGATCAACAGTACATTCAAGCAAGTATCGTTTCATGGCACCTGCAATTTACCCGTCATAACTCGACATTGCATCCATTGTTTTTGAATTGCAGAGGCCATGTCTGTTCTGATGGTCAACGATAAGTACGGCACGTCTCATGGAGGTACTTCTACCACGAATTGTCGGGTGGCGCAGTTTCTGAAACTTCATGGTGCTACAGTTCATGCTACAGCTGTGCAAGCATCTGAAGAAGACAAGAGGTGTGCCACAGAGGATGGTGTCATTCTGCATCTGCCTGTTCAAGACCCCAGGGACAAGAGGGCGCCTTCTTTGGAATGGTTGACCCACTACCACAGCATTCACTACCCAGATATACCACAGGATCTGAAGTGCATTGTGGGCCATGTAGATGTCACGAGTGGAGCTGCAAAGAGCATACATGAGAAACGCTGTCAGCACGCAAAATTGGTTCTTTTCAACCACGACATACCTGAAGAGACAGAGCACTACATGGGAACCAAGAAAGCGTTGGCTGCGGGGAGGAAGATGGAAGACATCCTCGAGGATACAAAGAATGCAGATGCCGTGTTCTCCTTGGGAAGAAGGATCTACGACTACTTCGAGAGGAAGTACAGGTCACTGGGAGAAAGCAAACCACGCCAACACTTCGTGTTTCTTCCAAGACCATCCCCAGTGTTTGAAGCCATCTCTGTCAGACCAGGAGCAGGGGAGAAAGTCGTGCTGACTGTCGGGAGAGTGACCGAAGTGGACAAGCTGAAGGGCCATGACTTGGTAGCACGGGCATTGGGAGAGGTTGCAGAGAAGATCACTAACGTCAGATTGTGTGTTCGCGGAATAGATGAAGATGACTATGAAGCAAGCAAGAGAATCCTGGAGGAGAACCTGCACAGTGGTAAGATCAAACCCACCCTGCTGCCATGTGGAACCCAGGAGGACATCGCTAAGGACATGCAGCAGGCTCACCTGGTCCTGATGTCGTCCCGTGCCGAGCCTTTCGGACTGATCGGTCTGGAGGCCATCGCAGCAGGGATCCCAGTACTCATCTCTGACAAGTCAGGGCTGGCTGACATGATCATGGACTTGATCAAGGAGAAGAAGTGCCCTGCAGACATGCGGCACAGGGTCGTGAGAACCAGCGCGAGGGAGTCCGACCTGGGTGAAGATGCAAGAGAGTGGGCAAAGAGGAGTACAAGAAGAGGCTGTTGGAGTCCAAGTACTGGGAAGAGTCGCACCAAAACCTGCTGCGGGTCTGTGGCGTGAATGAGTGACTGTAGATGCGTCCACTCTTACACGTCTCATACTCGCTAATTGCTGAATTTGATCAACAGGATTTTATGCAATCAGTACAGTTTAAAAGCAAAGTATTGCATGACAGTGGCCTCATCTATTAGTTGCCATGTACAATTTCAAAGATATACTCATTTACAATGGCACTGTCTATTGTCTCTATACAGGCCTCATAATGTACGCTGCAATTATTTAGGACGACGTAGCCAGGTCGTCGTGGATTACTTTTGTACATGTAGTATGATATCAATAGGAACTTAGAATGACCAATAGACGTAATTTTCAATCTCGTGTAAATTTAATTTTGTATATAAACCTGTATCAAATGGAGAGTCATCTAATATACATATAAGCATGGCATGCACCGGCAAGCTATTATGATAGTCATATTTACAGTACTTTGAAGGAAATTTAGAAGATGAAAAAGAATCTAATGTACATATACACGTTTTAAGTGTGGGAACATTAGTAAGTTTATACTCTGTTATAACTTGAATATTGTTTATTACTTATAAGTACTGTTTTGTATCCTTGATATTGTAAGTTTAGCATTTGTTAGATGTAGGTGTAATAATATATTGTGTTTTTTTTTTTGTTTGCCTGCAAGTATTTTGAAAATCAAGGGGTACTCTTAGCTTTATCTGTTGGTTGAAAATCTGTATCACTCATCGAAGTCCTTTCTAATGTAATTTGCAAATGAGTAGTTTGAAACTGAGTTATAACTTCAGCAGAACTTTGTTGTAAATTCAGCCATAGATAATTAGTGTCCTAAGCATTCCCAATGTGATTTTTACGGCTTTCTGTTGTTTTTCAAGCTTATGAAAATAATGGTTTTACAATTGATATTGCATATGTTGTCCTTATTTCCCTTTTATATATCTTAGCTCCACACAAGTAAAGTATCGACTATATATTACAGAGAACTTTTCTTCATCAATATCTTCCCTGTCTTTTACTTATTGATATTCACAATAATGTCACTTTGTAAAGAAGACAAAAAACACTACCTTATATTGGAACTCTTGCACAACCAAAATAGTTCTTGCTTTCATCATGTAGGTGTCAAAAACAAAAGTGCAACCTGCCTGGCAAAATATGGTCATGTTCTTGACTTGAATGTGGTTAAAATGACAATTTACAAACATAATGTACTAAGATGTAGCGCTCCCTTGAAGCCCTTCTCGCGTATCATATTTGACAGAGTATCAGAAAAGATCTACTTGGTCCGAGAGACGCCAGATAATTATTAGAAAACATGTAAAGTCAAAAACAGCAAAACAGTCTGTTATACTCACAGCATGGACGGCAAAGACTCAGGCACGGTTCTGGATAGTCCATATCCAGAACCGTGTCTTGGCCAAATCAATGTCAGTCTTGAATACACGTAGAATATATAGTATGAAGCATTTTTCATGTGATCGGGCAAACATCTCCACCGAGTTAGCGCTTGTTGTAACTTGAGTTGAACAAGTGAGGACCACACACGTTTCGTAGTATATAGCATTATTATGCTATATACCTCGCTATATACATGTACCTCGCAAGGAGGTAGACAACAACGGTTAGGGTGTTTAAGTAAAGAAAGCTGCAGCATTCTAGCTTTAGCTTTAGCTTTAGCTTGGTGTGCCAAGAAATAATGACGAGAATCCTAATGTTAAAGGAAAAAACTGTTGAATTGGAAAATTTAAATACGCATAGTTTTAGCAATTGACGTATGCTGCTGAAACACGACGTAGATAAGCCTACGACGTCTGTAGGTTCTTTTTTTATTGAAACATATAATGGCAAGACGTGGTGGCGACACACTCAGGTTATATTCATGTTGCCACCAGACAAGACATAATACATACGACAAGCAAACCACAGATTAACATATTGAAATTGAATACAATAATAAATCGATGAACAGGTGAAACTGATATATGTATAAATGCTGACAGGATTGATCAATAAACGATGTTACAAAAAACGATTTGATTCCAGCAAAAATACCTTGAAATACTGCTGAAGTACGATGTAGTTAGAACGCATTTATGTTGCTCTAAGATATACACAAGGTTAACATTCATATAAAATATACACGATATATAAAGTTAACATTCATGTAAGATATACACGATATATAAGGGTAAGAATCATCTAAGACATACACGATATATTATAAAAGGTTAAAAATGATCTAAGATATACCCGTCCCACACTAACCACAGCCAATATACCGGCAAATCGTCCTGAGGTCATTCACCCCGTTACTACGGAGTGCGTCATCGCGTGCGAAATGAATCATGGGAGACCTACCCAAACCGTCAACAACCCTTCTCACCTGCGGACGTAACGGACCAGTTCTGTCTTCAAGACGCCGCGAGAACTCACCTGTACGCCTTGTGACGTCACAACTAACAGCCTTCGGTTCCTGGAAAGTCTAAGAGCCTTGCAGAGACCTAAAAGACCGGGAAAAGGTCGCCAGACTCTCCCAAGACACTTCTGGAAAAGTCCAGGTCAACCCGGAAGTAATAGGTGCATAACGGCGCACCTGTCAGATGTAGCAGCGCTTAAATTTCATAAACTAAAGAAACTTTTACCACAGCCCTTTAGCACACAGATAAACTGTTGATGTTGATTGAATTAGAAAATATTGACGCTATGTCTGTATGGCTTTGAAATTATCGCTCCTTTGTTGGCACAGTTTGATCTACATTGCTCGGAAACGCTTTAGAGGACATTATTGTAAACTTCAGACATGTTCTGAGCGCGCTGTACATGATGCTCGGTCTGTTCCACTACCATAATATTGTTTAGGTAGAGAAATGATATATTAGTGAGTCTGTGTTTGCACTACAAGAAAGCATTGGATCCATCTAGTCTTGGTTACGACAGGTGTCACTACAGGTGGTGTGTATCTGTAGGGTCAGACCAGGCATGGACGGAAGGGAACAGGAGACAATGGAGGAGAACAAGGAGTCCGGGTCAGAGGATTCCGGGTCTGAAAAGTCGAGTTGGAAGAAAAAGGAGGAAGACGAGGAGGTATAGTAAATAAAACATTAGACAAACTGAGAGAAGTGATAAGCCCCATAGTGCATATGGTGGTGTATATCTATAGCAGGCCTTTTTCTATATCCTGATGTAGATGGTCCGCCCACCGTAAGGTGGTCTCCTTGCGACAGGACAGCTCGGTAGTCTTTTATTACATTTATCTGTAACGTTACATACTTTGAATTTTTTTTTCATATGTGTTTGTGCCATGTTATGTGTCTGTATACTATGGGCCGTTAAGTCCGAAATAAACGTTTAATAATAAACATATGTGAGCTATGTACAAATAGAGGAGATAAATGATATATCTTTTTATAACTTTACACTGAGAGACATGAAAGGAAGTGAAATATCAGTATGACGGATAAATGAAGGGATAGGTGTTATTCTTCTCACATGCCGAGTGTTGTTCTGATTGACTGAGTGTTGACAGTTGTTTCTCCTGTTCCTGTCTGCCGCCGCTATAGGCGCTGTGGAAGGCTGGAGGGGAAGGAGACACGGACAGAGTGAAGCAGCTGTTAGCGGAGGGAGTCAATCCTAATGCTGCTGGCTTTTTGGTTTGTTGCCAAGTCTTTCGTCACTTTGCTTAAATATGGTAATGAAACATTTAACCCTCAAAAGTACACCTTCCCGGACTGATTAATCTGTACACCTGGGGTCCGCGCGGACCCCAGAACAGTTTTTTGCTAATTTTTAGAAATTATCAACATGCTACCAGCTCAATTGTTTTGCAAACTGATGTGGGAACCTCTGTGTCCACAATACATACAAAAATCATACATTTTGAACTTTTTCTATTTTTTGGTGAAGAAAAGAAGACAAGAAGAAATACCCGATTTTTAAACCCATTTCAGACTGAATGGGCTTTTGAGGCCCAACTTTGATCTCAGATAGCGGCTAAACGGCTTGCGCTAGAAGTATCAAATTTGGAGACCTTTTCTAAAATGTTTTTGGAAAAAAGTTCATATTAGTTTAATACTAGTAAGTTGATTTTTTTTTGTGTTGCCATGGCAACGGGCTTCTAGCAGGCAGTTTTTTTTAAATAGAAGTAATTTTGGTTTAAACATACAATTTTTTTTTAGTTTTATATTAAATTACACTTCTTTTCCAGCATTAATAACATCTTACATAATTAAATATAAGTTAAATCATTTAATATGCATAGAATATGCTACTTTGATGACGTCATTGGTCAAAATCCAATATGGCGGACTATATTATTAGCTCTGACGTCATATGACGTCATAATTACACCAAAGTTATTAAAAATTGATTCAATTATTACACCATTCTCTGAAAACATGGTAGACATACGATAAGTGCATAAAAACATATAAAAACGGAAATAAGGTAATGTATAAGAACGCCAGTGTATCTATTATGATTGAAAGCCGGCTGGGGTCCGCGCGGACCCCAAAAGAAAATCAGATATGATTTTTTTATAAATGGTAGAAACGGAGTTTTCTGCACTGTATTGAGAGACAACTTTGTGGGTGACAATCACCTAAAATTTCAGAAAAAAATCTTTAGAAACAAAAAAGATATTACAGAATATATAATGCTGGGGTCCGCGCGGACCCCAGGTGTACTGTTTAGGGTTAAATTAGGCCATGTTGATTTCATTATATGGATGACATCCTTTGGGAGCCCCCAACACTAATTCGTGCTTGCGAAT
>NW_017804030.1:10492-17823 GCF_001625305.1 Branchiostoma belcheri | reverse complement strand
ACGTCAGCAGAGGTGGCTGGGATGTCGTAGCTCTGACGTCAGCAGAAGGTGGCTGGGATGTCGTAGCTCTGACGTCAGCAGGAGGTGGCTGGGATGTCGTAGCTCTGACGTCAGCAGTAGGTGGCTGGGATGTCGTAGCTGATATGTTGGATGATGTAGGGTGGCCCCTTCTTCTTTTGCAGTGGCAGTTACCATCTGTTGTGTGTGGCTGGAAGATGGCCATGCCTGTCACTGCCTTTGATTTCTGTTTTAATCTTTGCAACTTGAGACGGCATTTGTTACAAACGAACTGTGGATGTACATCTGGTAAGTCCTGACTCACATCCACATTGTATGATCGGCGGATCACGTCTGCAAATGTCAGCACTTTAGCATTCCATCCTTTCAGCTTGTTACCGCAAACCCTGCATACAGTCTTGAGGTTTTCTTTGTGCTCCTCCATCTGTGACACCTGAAGTGCATGTGAAGATGTGAAAAACATGTTAACATTGTCACTATGGACACTACCCGACATAAAACATGCATACTGATACAATCCAATTTTTCTCTGAAAATAATAATAATAATACAGACTACATATTCAGGACTAAGGACTAAGCTGTTGTCCTTGTTTAACGTCTAATATCTAGCTAGACATAGCTGCATGGACTCTTGGTGCTGTCATGCGTTTTAATTGGTTCAGTTCAGAGTCAAATTGTCTCTCTAGGTATTTAAAATTTAAGTTCGAGGGGGGGGGGGGCTGGGCTGCTAGGCTTTGCATCATTTATTTTAGTCTGTACACATTCAAATTCTGTTTAAACAGAACTATTTACCAAATCCAGAACATCCTAGTATTTTAGGTCTATATTCTGTATTATTCCATACAATATAATCTAGGGGAACGAGAACAATGCACACATTTTTATTGACAAAACCATGCATATCCTTTGTGTCGTAAAAAGTACGGTCGCGTCGTTGAATGGAAACATCTCAAAATGGCTCCCAGACATGTCAGGATACCACCCAAAAATCGGCTAATTCCAGAAAAAATCTGTACGCAAATAGTAGCCTAATTACTCCAATACATCATTAAGATCATCTTTTACCCCCGGGGGAGCAAGTCATTAATCTAAAATCTCATAACTTACCAAAAATTCGCCGTAAAAAGCTCCGGTTTTCGGCTCCTGGAAGCTTGGATTCTCTCCTTTTCAAATCGAACTAGTGCGCAGGCGTACAACCAACGACTCGTTCCCAGGGTCTTTTGCGCATCTCTAACTACTTAAAATTCAGGGTGCCCTGGGGTCGAGTTACCCTGGTCACGTGTGCACTTAATGAGCAAGATGGCCGCCGACCTTATGCACACGTAAGTTTTCATAGTGCGCCATGATGTGTTTTACAGCAAGGGACTCCACTGCATCAGGCAGCCCAGAATGGTCATCATGAAACTGCATCAGCTTTGCTAGCAGCTGGTGCAGATGTGAACGCACGGGACTATTACGATACAAAAAATATTTCTGTACCATTTTGTTAGATTTGACATTCATTTTTACATAACGATTGATGTGCTGACTACCTTTAGACCTGCACCGACATGAACATTTGTCCGTCCTGTTGTCGTGCTAAAGACCATTTAATGTCAGCTGTATAGCAGTTTACTTGCTGAATTACGTTAGAATTGTCAACAAAATAACTGCACTTTCGTCCGACCTGTTGTCATGCTGAAGACCATCTGATCTATTTTACAGCAAGACTCTCCCCTGCACTGGGCAGCCTGGAATGGCCACCATGAAACTGTATTAGTTTTACTGACAGCTGGTGCAGATGTGAACGCACGGAACTTCGAGTTGGTAGGTCGACTGATCGCTGTGAAACAAGAAATATTTCTGTATCATCTTGTTAGATTTGACATTCATCTTCTCATCTTCTTACTTAGCGGTTTATTTGCTGTCTACAATTCAACTTGTTGCCAACATGAAGCTGCTACGGATTGGAACGCATTGGGCTATACAGCATATTATCAACTTTCGGAATACATCATACATATTTGGTGTATGATGTATAATGTATGTTCAACATTATCATGCATATGGTGCCCTGTATATGTACAATTTGGGGCTATTTTCGTGCAACGCATCACACAGCAGCGAAACGCAACAAATGCGGTAGTAACTACGCGATCATATGACAAGAAAAGGTCAGCGGTCGATGACCTGATTAAGACATGAAATTATGTACTGTGCATACATTTCATCAGGACAAGATTTATATTGTAGTGTTACCGTTATTATACATTATTAGAAACAATCAGTAGAAAAGGCAAAGTTATGGAATGGTTTTAAGCAAGCTTGGGGTCACTAAGCGTTGTAAATACATTCATTTATAAGGGGTTCCTATTTGATCATGCTAAGGACGAAAAATTGCACTGTCAATGCCCCAACAGGAAAACACACCCCTCCATGACGCAGCTACACGGGGCCGCCCCAAGTGTGCGAAAATACTGCTGCAGTACGGGGCTGATGCCGGTCTCAGGAACAAGGTCAGTCGGTTCTTCGGCTTCTCTGGTAAATAACTGACCACCAGTCCAGAAATACAACATTGTCTTTCCTTCTTTTGGGACAAAAATCAAAGGTAAGACTTGATAATCCACTTAACATACATTGCTGCCCGAGGCAATGAGGAAGCTGTTTTTGGAATAAACACACAAATCACGATGTGTTCTGATATCCCTGCATCGTATCACATAAACACCTACAAACCAATGTCTTTCTAGACATGGGCTTTGCTGCGGTACCTACTCACTATATGTTTTGTATGCTTAATACATATTGTCTATTCATTCAGTCGTGTTTATTTCCGATATTTCAACATTTATGAGCCTATAATTGACAGCATGTTCATTCCTAGGATGGTCGAACGGCGGAGGACATTGCTGCAGATGAGTACACCAGTAAAGCTTATCTGGGCAACGAAGATGATGAAGAACTAATCACTCGTGGTAGAAAGGAAATACTGAAGCTTCTCCGACAACAGGATAATGTGAGTCGCTTCAAAACTTCCGTGATACAAAATCATAAAGCATTATATCTAAAGAATATGATTGAGATGACTAAATTTCTTGTCAAACACTTCGGTTCAAAAACAACTGCTGATAATATTAAACTACAAGTTGAAGATGATATAATTTTTTTTGTTTCCCTGGTATGCATGCTAGTATTTGAATTTTGGTATTCTGCTTGGTAGGCTGAAGAGATATGCATTATGACTATCAGAATTGCGTAGAACCATTTAGTTACGAGCGCAATTGAAAGGCATGTGATCTATCTATAGAGACATGTACATGTATTAATGATACATGTCCAATTTTATCCTACAACAATGACTAGAAGTGTTTAAGAAAGAACTGTAGAACCGCCCTCATACCAAACAAAACTCACTTTCACGTGTGCATGTTTACAGGAAGTCTCCACAGGTAAGAAAGGCTACGATCCTGTACTCGTCCGGTTCTATGAAGAAAGCGGAATGACCGAGGTGAAGAAGGATTGTCCGTTGATAGAAGAAGCAGCTAAGCAGAGCGGAAAAACTGTAGACCAAGTGAAGGTGTGTCTTTGTGATGACTGGTTGATCTCTTGATCTTAATCAGTTGTATCTTACTAAAGGCTAAACGTTTTGTGCTGCTAGAGATGAGGAGCTTTAGCTGGAATTGTTGGTGTAACTCGTGCGTTATTTTCTGTGTTGGCCTGTGTTCTGTATTTGAGTGTTGGCCTTACGAAATCGTACCCTGTGCCTCAAATTAAATTGTGATTCATCGTTTCATTGTATCATCCTGGTTAACCTTATGAAATCGTACTCTGTGCCTCAAATTAATTGCGATTCATCGTTTCCTTGTATCATCTTGGGTAACAGTAATGTCATATGTAATGATTTTTCAGAACTTCATCGGCAACTATCGTAGGAGTAAAGGAGGCAGTAAGCGGAGCCTCCCCACAGACGACATGGGGGCTGAGAACATCACGGGACATCGTGAAGACTTAGGGATGTCGGCAAAAGAAGGTATAACACATAAGTATTTTAGCTGTGAAATACAAATACTTGACTCAGTAGATCATTCTATCTATCTAATCCGACGTCGGCTTTACGTATGTGCATGAGACATAAGTGATATTATAAATGTCTGATAAAATGTATAAATCTTCTCATCCAGGAGACAGCAGTGTTCCACTTGAAATACAGCTGCGGGGTCCTGGAATGCAGCAGCTGTACTCCCAGGCCTGCCGCCAGGGGGCGCGACCGGTGCACAGCGTGCGCGGGCTCGTGGTTGGTCAGTTCAGATCCGGGAAGACGTGTGTCGTCAGGAGGCTGACGGGAGAGAAGGCTGTGGAGAATGAACCGATAACAGACGGCATCGAGATTTCACCCAGCGTGATGACCAAGAACTGGCAGAAGGCAAAAGGTCCGACAAACATGTTAATATCTACTAGTATCACCTGGCATTGTATTATAGATCTTCATATTTAGAGAGTTTGGGGCTATAAGTACGTATAATACGTAATTTTCATCTAAAAACAGTACTCGTATGACACAACAACAGCATGAATACCTATTTTTGTTGAAGATAAAATCGCCAAACGGGTCTCAGCTGTAACAACGAATCATACGGTATACATCACTTGTTTTGTAATTAACACATGTGCAGCTGCTAGTAATCCAATGTAAATTGGGCTCAGTAGTACTTAAGATGAAGATGACATCATGTATTGCTTACAGAGGAGCCAGACGAATTCAAGGAAACCATGGCAGAACGCCTGGCAGAACAACAAGAACGGGACAAACCACGCACCCGGACATCGTCAGGAGCCCAAGGAGCAGTCAGGACAAAGTCTACAGGTATCAAATATCACTTTTACATATATCAATATGTACATATAGAATACAACACGGGGTATTCCGTATCGCCCGAGGTAACGGCCCGACCGCGCGAGAGGGCCGGGACCGAGGGTGATGCGGAATACACAGTGTTGTATCTCATTTATGTCATACCCACCCAAGAAAACCCGCTTTTTAATGCAACATGAGCCAAAGGTTCGTGCCCCTGAACCCTCAAATGCAACAACATCAGTTCCAACGTTCGGATTCTGTATTCGAATTTTCGAAAGCGGCACACGCGGTTAGGGCAAAACGCGTTCGAATCGTTCTATGGAAGCCAGGGAAGCCCGGGCCGTACCGTAAGGTGCCCGGTCCGGAACCCGTTATCGAACGTTATCGCGGCCCGGGTATGATATAAATGTGTATATCAATAGACATAATATACAGATGTACAGGGCAAAAATGTTAACACACAGCCAGGACAAGGACGGTTAAAAACTTATGTTAAAAAAAAATTAAAAGCATAAGGTTTATTCATTAATCTAAAATGTATGCACAAAACAAGAGAATTGGGACCTATATATCTTTTTCACGCGTCATCATCTACGTATTGCTAAAGTTCTGTCTTTAGAAACACACACAAAGAGACGAAGGGACAGTGATATCTCACTGACTTTCTCTTTATATAAGATGCAGAAAAAGCACAGAAAATGACAAGGAAACGGGCGCACCAGGAGAAACAAGCGAAGAACGAGACGCCGACACAAAGTCAACAGACACCAAAACTGGAGGAAGAAGATGAAAAAGAAGGTGAGAAATAGATATTTTCACAAGAAAGAAATGCACATTATAGAAGATTTAGAAAAAAGGAACTTGTTGCGTTACGCTAGACCGTGCTTTGTTGTAAATGTATGTCTTTGATCCCAAGTTAAAACTATTTGCAAGTGTAGTTATTGGCCTCTAGAGAAAAGATGCAAAAGAATGAATGGCATTAAAATTGTAAGATCGATTGAACAAGACAAATCTTCCGTTGCAGGGAAAGAAGAACGTGTGGTTACGACTACGTCACGACAAACACAAGACATGCCGGATGATGTCAAAACAAAAGCTCAACAGCGACTTCAGAGTGACGCGACGGTTCGGCAGCAAACACAAGACATACCGGATGATGTCATAACAAAAGCCAAAGAGCGACTCCAAAGTGGCGTGACCGAGGAGCAGCTTGGGACAGCTGAACACCCGCGTCTCTCCCTCTGGGACTTCGGCGGCCAGGCCACGTACTACGGCTCGCACCAGTGCTTCTTCACGTACCGCGGGATCTACATCCTGGTCATGTCACTGCTGCAGAAGCTGTCCGACCCAGTTCCTGATCTGGACTACAAGGCGGCAGCGGACAATCTCGTAACCGGGAGAGGTACGTACCACTATATAATACTTCTTTAACTGTGAACCTAGGTGGTCGACATCAAAGATTGAACATGGGAATCAAAGAAAAAGTTAAATCCCAAGATATGTAACGTTGTAAAGCTGAAATGATTACTCAAAAATAATTTCGTACACGATTATGATAAGACGTCTCTACTTGTCCAGACTACTTGGACCATTGGCTGAACTCAGTCCGCACACACACCCTGGTGCACGGGCGGGAGCAGACAGGAGAGCCGCGTGTCGTTTTGGTCCTCACGCACAAGGACAGGGTCAGCGAGGTATGGGGAATGGTTTCTTGTCTACGAATGGTCTTAGCTTGTCTTTGCCCTAAAACGTGTAGTTAATATCCTTTGCTGCAAGGTTTAGCCATGGCTTGTTTTCTCAGATTTATAAACAGTACTTTAAGGTCCGTAAAGTATTTGTGCTCTGAATTTCAGTCGGACATTGAGGAGTACAAGAAAGACATACTTGATCACATCTGCGGTAAGGCAGCCGGTAAACACGTCTTACCAAAGATATTTGTCATCGACAACTTCAAACGAGGACAACAGCGACATTGACGAGCTCCGAGAATACCTCCGTGAGGTGGCGAAGGGTCTGTGGTTCATGGGCCAGGAGGTGCCGATGACATGGCTTCATCTGAAGTCCAAACTGATGGACAAGAGGAGAGAGGACGACCCATTCTGCCGTTTCCAAGATGTCGTCGATCTGGCCCCCCGGAGTGATGACGTGGGCATCACGGACGACAGCCATGTTGCCGACATTTTGACCTTTCTACATGACCTTGGTGACATCATCTTCATCAACGAACCCGTTCTCCGTGATCACGTGGCCCTTCGACCCCAGGTGATGATTGACGTCTTCAAGACCATCATCACCGTCCCGGAGTACCAACAGGACAGGAACACGGATGGGGAGGTTGCCGAGATGTGGAGGAGGCTGGAGACGGAAGGCATCCTCAGTGACAGGCTGTTGACAATCATCTGGACCAAAGCAGATCAGAAGATGCAGAAACCTTTTCTAATGCGGCACAAGCCTTTCCTGAAGCGACTGATGGAAAA
>NW_017804030.1:0-8107 GCF_001625305.1 Branchiostoma belcheri | reverse complement strand
CATCAACATCTCCAACAACTTCTCTGTCATTCCAGGCGTGTTGGAACAGTTACACTGAAAACAAAGTGTACCTCATCATTAACCCAAACAAGGCAACAACAGGACAACGACTGCATCCACCTCATGTGTGTTCACAAGAACGACGACCCCGACGACTTTTTCCACGCTGAGAATATGTTGCCGCTCCCACCGTTTCAACAACGCATCGTCATGGGCAGGGAAGAAAGGATAGACGCCAAGTTTGATGAAGAAAAAGAGGTCATTGGGGATTCTAGTGATCTTAGGGAGGGTATCATCTTCTTCTTCCCCCTCCCACCAGTCTGCAACAGGTCGTCCGTTGGACTGATTCTGAACAACCCGAGCCAAAACAAAAAGATGTACAAAGGGGCCGTCCATTTCAGACGACTTTCTGAGTCCGGAGCACAGATAACAGATCTCAAGCACCGGATCCCCTCAGCAACAGTGTTTTTCCACTCCGAAGGTAGGTCTATTGTTTTTCTATCCTTGATTTTCTATTTGTGTATGCTAATGATATATATGATGCAGAGGAAAAGCAAAGTTGAAATCCACACTAACTATGAATTTTCATTTATTTAAGCTGTAAACATTTTTATTATCGTATGTCCATTGCAGATGAGGGGAAGAAAAGTCGGGTTCAGCGGAAGGAAGGCAGTGTGGTCACCACGATCAAGGCGTCCCAGATACAACATAAGAAAGGTAAGAACGTACCATATTCTAAATGCTTGTTCACCTTTTGCCTGAGAATTATCATTCCGTTGGACGGTACGTCAAACAAGAAAAGGGAATCACGTGGATAACATGACATGGATTGAATTGCTTAACAATCTTATATTAATTACAGGTGGGAAGAGGAAAGCCAAAACGCGGCATGTCGGCGAGTCCAGCGACAGTGGCCCCCCGGTAAAGCGACCGAAGCAAGGTATGGATGAAGTCATGCCGTGAAAGAATTTTTTCGGAAATATCACTTTGATAGCAATACTTGACTTTAACTGATTGCAGGCCTTTAGTGACCCGATGTAGCCAACTACGATTTTTTAAAACGTTTTCAGCTGAGGAGATAAGTCCATGTAGAAAAATTATATTCTTGACGCAACAGTCGAGTTCCACCGATAGGACATTCAACCAAATACCCTTTCATGTGGCCTGCATGGAACTCTATCATATCACTCATCACTCCACGGTCCTTGGACAACTGGCAATTTCCTGGAAAGGTTAACCTCATTTCATCTGAGGAAACATCTCAACACTAGAAACAACAACATTATACGCCTATATATGCAGCGATGGAACCTTCTTTGCAACCGTCAAATTTCATTGATATCTTAAGACTCTGAAAGCAGTCAGAGTGCAATCGAAATACAAGTATTTAGGGTCATTCTTGTGGTGTTTTATATACATCTACTTATAAAACCACTGTGTTTACCGGCCTACATAAAATATCAAGTGATTTCATGTCAAAGGGCAAGTGAATGAGTGTTTCCTTGTTTTTGACCTGATTTCTAGGATCTGCAAGAAGGCCTTTGGTGCTGTTGCTCAATGATGAGTATGGGACCAGAAAAGGTGGAATATCCACAGTCAACCGTCAGATCGGGTGCTTTCTGGCTTCAAAAGGAGCAAAGGTCCTTTGCACAGTCCTGAATGCCACACAACAAGACAAGGATGACGCAGCTACAGATGGAATTCAGCTGGTTTTCCCAACACCGTTTGAACGTGATCCGAGAGAGGCAGAGCTCTATTGGCTGACCTTTGACCACCAGACTCGATATCCAGACCTTCCCTCGCACGTAGACTTCATCGTCGGCCACGTACCCATCACGAGCCACGCAGCAAGACGGATGAAGGAACGCTTTCCTGGCGCAAAACTCGTCCAGGTCACCCACGTGATGCCAGAAGACACCAGTCAGTACAAGGGTGACGACAGAGTGTTAAACATTGGACAGGAGAGCAACAACATTCTGGATGACCTACGACATGCTGATGTTATGTTCTCGGTTGGTCCATTGATATATGACTACTACAGGCATCAGACGAATCAGCTAACACTACAACATCATGAACTCTTGCCAAAGCCGTCTGACATCTTCATCGATATGAAACTGAAGCCACCCGCCGACACGGAAACGAAAGTGGTGCTGTCCATTGGCAGGGTCAAGGGTGTGGAGAGGCTGAAAGGCGTTGATCTGGCTGCGACGACCATGGGAAAGGTGATCAACATACTACCCCACACGAAGTGGCGGCTTCGCGGCATCAGACGTGATGATTTTCAAGCAAGCAGGAGCATTATCGAAGCCAACACGGGTAGATTCCAGTTCGTACCCTTCACACCTCTGGAATACGGTACACAGGAGGAGCTGTGCGAGGACATGAGAAAGGCCGATGTCGTTCTGATGCCGTCTCGTGCAGAGCCATTCGGACTGGTTGGTCTGGAGGCCATTGCCGCAGGGGTGCCAGTCGTGATTTCCAACAAATCTGGTCTTGCAAAGTTCCTGACAAAACAGGATCCCGAATTTGACCGCACGATCGTAGAGATCGACGATGACGATGAGGAAGCCGCCAAAACGCTGTCCAAGCGCATCATTAAGATCCTGAAGGATGGACCCAGAGAGTTCAAGGCCGCACAAAGTTTGAAGAAGAAGCTTCTGGACTCAGAGTATTGGGCTGAATCACACAACAAGCTCCTCCAAACCTTTGGCCTGGAGGGCTGAACGTTTAACCACTGGCAAATGGCACTTGACAGTTCCACGTAATATGGCTTCAGAACCCACCGTGCACACGCATCTGGATCAACCATTTGTCAGTCAGGTTGTATACACCAGTAAACAGGTGTATATGTATAACTATTCCATAAGTCATCAATTCTGCAAACCAATGGATATGTGGGTAAAGCATCAAGTGTCCATATCGACCTGGTAACGGGACTTTCTCAGATGGCAGTACTCTGCCGGTGCTCATTCTGAGCTGTTGTTAACATGAGAACAATCAACATTCCATATAAGCTTGTACACAGTGGATCCCTACAATCTCTTGTACTTTTTTATTGCTATGCAACATTAGATTTCATACTAGGATTTGATACTACAGATTTTCCAATTAGTTGAAGTTGACATGCTTTAGATGCTTTGTATTTGATTCTATTGTACATACAATTTTATATACAGTATTCTAGCAAGTGTAAGTTTAAATGATGTTTGAAGACGACGCAGACACTCCTGTTTAGATTGTGTTTTAGAGCTGTCAGGACTTGATAAACAGATGTTAGAGTTGGACGACATACCATTACAGATGTAGATTATATGAACTTTCCCTTCATTCACTCACGTTTGGATTTGTTTTTTTACTGGGAAGAAGACGTTAGGAACCAATTATAGATTGTCCGGTAACTTTTCATTATCGATACCTTCCCACTCTTCCACTTAGTACAATATTGTCACTCTGTAAAAAAATGGAGAGAATAATGAAATTCTTGCACAATCAGATTACTTTTCTCTAAATTCTAAGCAAACTTCCTGACCAAATTTGGTTATGTTTTGACTTGATTCTGGTTGAAATGACCGCCTGTGTTCTCCCAGACGAAAATGTTACAAACAGGATGTAGCACTTCCTTCCAGTTCTTTCCATGCATCATATTTGTCTAATGCCAGACAATTACTACAATACATGTCAAACACGACAGAACAGTCTGTTGTACGCACAGTATGGACGGTAACAAGTATCCACGCGATTGGCAATAATGTTCACAACCAAGCCGAACCAGTGAATCCCATTCGTGCGAAAAATATCATTAGAATAGAAGAAACACGACAACATCCAGGCGAGTCTGAGTCTTGTGCAGGATGGCATCAGTACTCGGTACCGGAGCCGGTAGGGCTGCCCCACGGCGGTTCAGTCCTGAAGAGGCGACGGCCGAGGGAGAGTGTTCCCCAGGCCGGCAGGAGTCTAAACTATAATCATCTCCTGGCCGAAGCACGACCGCCACAGCCTCTTCATACACACCGTGTGTATGAAGAGACTGTGGCGGTCGTGCTTCGGCCAGAAGATGATAGTTTGGAGCAGGGTACAGGTGGACATGAGGATCACAGATAGGTACAGAAGGACGTCCCTCAGCTGCAAGGTCAGTTATAGGTCCTTCAAGGTCACCATTAAGCATAAGCAACATTTCCTGTTTGGCAATCAGTATACGTATTGGCGTGAACGCCGAAAAAAACAAGAACAGCTATTGAATCACAGCACCCTTGAAAGACCCTACTTCTTTGCACTGGAGAACCAGCTGTATACGCTGTTACGCACCACAAGCCTGGTCTCGGAACGTATCCGTGACTCGTATACATGTATGTGTGTATACGACCGGTCTACAGGTGCTTGGAAGGAGTCGGACTGCACCCTGCCTTACGAAGGCTGAGAGCCCTACGGTACAGCTGAAACATGCCCTGTGGCAAAGATGTTCCTCCCACACATGTACAGTAAAGACGTCCTACCTGTGATGAGACAGAATTCAGTCAACCAACAAGGTGTCCCCGGGGTTGAAAATTCGGCCCGATGTTGTTTCACGCTAGCCTCTACCAGGCTCCGCGGAAATAGTATAAATTGGCCGAAATAAAGGGATAGTATACTAGAGAAGATCCCGGGTCATAGAAGATCCAATTCGCGACCCGTGGGCACGAGGAAAAGACCAACGCATGCTCTACGCGAACCATGTGCCGCTCAACCTTGTCAAATGTGCCATCGATGTGCTGTCGAAACCCTAAAAGCACGATGTGGTCACGGTCTGACTTTGTTCTGCACAACTCGGACAATCCATGGACAAAACATATCAACACTTGAATAAAATCGTACCTTATTACCGAATTGGATCTTCTTTGGCCCGGGATCTTCTCTGGTATACTACCCCGTTTTGTCGGCCAATTTCTACTATTTTTTCCAGGAGCCTGGTAGAGGCTAGTAATCAGGAACAATATTGGAGAAAAGATACACCCCTTTCTAACGCCAGACCTAACACAGAAGGGTTCATTGGAGCTGTGCAGTTTTCCGTTATGACACTGTACTCAAAATGTCTTTATATTGGAGACTATATGACAGGGATACCATATGCCCTCAGGATTTTCCACAGGCTTTTTCTGTGTACGCTGTCAAAAGCTTTCTGAAAGTCAATGAAATTTATGAGCAGTGGAGAGTTCCATTCAATGCATTGTTCAATCATATTTCTCAAAGCAAAGATGAGCAGCCTCAACCCTTACGAAAGCCTGCTTGTTCCTCCTTTAGCTTGGGGTCAATCACACTGTCAATCTGTTTGAGAAGGATTCTACAGAAAACCTTACTGGGGATGGAGGCCAATGATAACAAACTTGGTATCATTTCATGTTAAGGGAAAGTTCAGCTATCAAATTTTTAAGTTTAGCCACTTTGTTCGATAAACTCTGATAGTATTTCATCATTTATATGCTTCTACACAATATTATTACTGGCTTTTATACCTGCACAAACAATGATAATAACCTTACTATTATTTCATGTTTAGAGAAAGTTCAACTATGAATTTATTAAGTGTAGACACTTTGGTAGCTAACCTCTGATAGTATTTTATCATTTATATGGTTCTACATGATAATCTTACTAGGTTTTATACTTACTAGCTTTATGTGTATGTACTATTTTGTATGTGGGGGTATAAGAACGGACACAACAGCCAACCGTGTTGGAACCTCCCGACCGACCCACAAATTTGTCAAATATTTTGTGGTATTTTACAGGCGCAGCCGAATAGTAGCCGACCTGGCCAAACACTGCTTTACGCTGTCCTACTCCTAACCATGGGTAGGGGGCGTTCAGCTAGTATCCAGGAAATCAAATTATTATTGTTTTTTATTCGCATTTATTTTTTAAGGATGGGGCAAAAAGTACACATTACGTATCGAGGCTTTCTCCTCTCCACACATACAGATGAAAGTAACATCAACAAAACAAAATTAAAACAAGGTACAAGAGAAAACAAAGAAGAACAAAATACCGATGTACAAATCACAACAAATCAAATCAAACGACCAGTATGCAAAATAAAGTTTAAAACTACATTAAAGACTTAACAATTGTTCGCAAAAAAACAAAGAAGGGTTGCCCCTGAGCTATTTAACCCTCAACAGTACACCTTCCCGGACTGATTAATCTGTACACCTGGGGTCCGCGCGGACCCCAGAACAGTTTTTTGCCAATTTTTAGAAATTAACAACATGCTAACAGCTCAATTGTTTTGCAAACTGATGTGGGAACCTCTGTGTCAACATTACATACAGAAATCATACATTTTGAACTTTTTCTATTTTTTGGTGAAGGAAAGAAGACAAGAAGAAATACCCGATTTTTAAACCCATTTCAGACTGAAGGGGCTTTTGAGGCCCAACTTTGATCTCAGATAGCGGCTAAACGGCTTGCGCTAGAAGTATCAAATTTCGAGACCTTTCCCAAAATGTCTCTGGAAAAAAGTTCATATTAGTTTAATACTAGTAAGTTGATGTTTTTTGTGTTGCCATGGCAACGGGCTCCTAGCAGGCAGTTTTTTTGAAAATAGAAGTAATTTTGGTTTAAACATAAAAATTTTCTGAGTTTTATATTAAATTACACTTCTCTTCCAACATCAATAACATCTTACATAATTAAATATGAGTTAAATCATTTAATATGCATAGAATATGCTAATTACGTCATTGGTCAAAATCCAATATGGCGGACTATATTATTAGCTCTGACGTCATATGACGTCATTATTACACCAAAGTTATTAAAATTTTATTTTATTGCTACACCATTCTCATTCTCATTCACCAAACTTGGTAGACATACGATGAGTGCATAAAAACATATAAAAACGGAAATAAAGTAATGTATAAGAACGCCAGTGTATCCATTATGATCGAAAGCCGGCTGGGGTCCGCGCGGACCCCAAAAGAAAATCAGATATAATTTTTTTATAAATGGTAGAAACGGAGTTTTCTGCACTGCATTGAGAGACAACTTTGTGGGTGACAATTACCTAAAATTTCAGAAAAAAACTTTAGAAACAAAAAAAAATATTACAGAATATATAGTGCTGGGGTCCGCGCGGACCCCAGGTGTACTGTTTAGGGTTAAGCATAGGGTGGCCTAATTCGTGAATGTGTGACAGGGGCTTAAACTTTTAATACGAGACGGAAACACGTCACTAGAACAGCAGACACTGGCAGGTCAGCGCGGCGCATATCTTATACACCTCTTCCGTCGACACTTCGATTCGTGGGTAGTCGGCCAGGGCTTCAGTTAATATCTGTCAAGGTAAAAATAAAGCACTGTTTAACACTACACAAAAACTATTGTCTTTCGGCAAACCTCAAAGCAAGAGTGAAAAAAAACTATACGCATTTTCATATCCCAAAAAGTGGCGTCGTAGTGGTACATCACTAGACTATGAAACGGGTTCGATTCCGGGTCGTACCCGAACAAGTCCGAACATGCGCCCTGACGTTGTACCCTTGGGAAAGGTACTTTACACGACTTTCCTCACTTCACTCGGCTAGGAACGTCCCTCGGATAGGACGTTGAACGGAGGTACCGTGTTTGGGGAGAGCCACACCCCACGCGTGTTAAAGAACCCACCGCACTTATCGAAAAGAGTAGGGGACCTTCCCGGTGTGAGTAGTTCAAACCTTACAGTCTGGTCTCGGGGTTGATATCTTTCAAAAGGTGATAGTGACCTGTTATGTCAATCCTTCCACAAATGTGGTAAATCTTCATGAATAAATAAATAAACATTTCATGACCAGACATGGTGACGGCGCGCTCAAGTTTACTATATCAACTTAGTTCACACCGACACCAACGCAGAGGACAAATACAAGGTAAATGGCCTTTCCCAAGGGCACAAGATCGGTTACATTTCAGGACTCAAACCCGGGACCTCTTCGATCCGAATCGAGCACTCTGCCTTTACGCAACACGACCCCACATACCGTAACGCATGTTTTAAGAATGGCTGCCGTGCATTGTATCAACAGTACAATACGACATTGCTACATTTGCAACTCAACCCGACACCTTTACTATATTTCCCTTAATGAAT
>NW_017804029.1:14585-78787 GCF_001625305.1 Branchiostoma belcheri | reverse complement strand
TATACACTCAGGGGAGGGTAGGAGTGATCTACTTAACTGTACTTTATCTGTCTAGACTAAACAGGTTACAAGGTACATGTACAAAATATATACTGACAGTGATGCCAATTACCCGTAAAAGTATAAGGGTAATGTAAAGGGATGGTTGTCTCAGGAAATGATGAACAAATCGACAATGCTATAATAAGACAGAAGCATACCTGTGACAGCCTGGCGCTTAAGAATAACCAGAGAAAGACTCCTGCGACGATGCACAATCCAAGAACGAAAGCCGCTTCAACTGCAAAGATCACTCGGCGACGCGTACATTCTGAAATATTATCATGTTGGTATTTATCATTGAGTGGGGTCGTGTGGCGCAATCGGTAGCGCGTTCGGCTCACACCCCAGAGGTTGCGGGTTCGATCCCCACCTTGTGCACCGATCTTGTGCCCTTGGGAAAGGCACTTTACACGACTTTCCTCACTTCACTCAGGTGTAAATGAGTACCTAGCTTCGGTTAGGGACGTCCCTCGGATAGGACGTAAACTGGAGGTCCCGTGTTTGAGGAGAGCCACACCTCGAGCACGTTAAAGATCCCACCACACCTTTCGAAAAAGAGTAGGGGCGTGCCCCGGTGTGCGATGGTACAAACACTACTGTACGGAGTTGGTGATTCACTTCAAATCACCTGGGCGGAGGCCTGGCGACCTCCGTCTTGTATAAGCCACATGGTGATTTACATCATTCACCCGGACGGAGGCCTGGCGAACCCCGTCTGTACCAGCCAAAATCTTGGAGAGGAGATAGGCGCCGCCAAGATTATAAGCCTACTGAAACATCGTGGCAAGTCCAGACATGCTGCTGGCTGCCATGATGCCCCTACGACCGCTCACGGTTATGGGACTTACATACATACATACATTTATCATAGTGAAATGTTGGAACTTTATTGGATGGAATTTTCAACTGTTGCCTTCACCAGGATAATTACTGAGCAGATCTATTGAAAATACATATAATGATTTGTATTTTAGGGCGTTGTGTCAACAAGGGAATTACCAGTGACAAGAAAAGAATTCCGAAATTTCTCTCCAGCAAGAGGTTTATGAAGTTGATAAAGTTCGTACCGTGCGCTGCAGGATGCTGGACGTTTGGCACGTACATCGGGTTTGGATTGAGAGCATGCAGGACATCATTGGCGGCATTGATGCTGTTTGAAGCCGCCGCTGGTAGATTCTGGGAGGACAGGCTTGCTTGAGTGTCTCCTGAAGGTGTGTTCCACCCCACGTCACCCTGGCACATGTCTGCGGCAGCGTACATCGGATTCGGATCTAGTGCATGCAGGACATCATTGCTCGATGCGATGGTCGAGACATCATTGATGTTGTTTGAAGCCGCCGTTGGTTGCTTCTGATTCTGGGAGGACAGGCTTGCTTGAGTGTCTCCTGAAGTTGTGTTCCACCCCACGTCACCCTGGCACATGTATGCGGCAGCGTATGGTTGAATGACCTCATCTTCAGATGCCATCCTGGCTGTATGTCTGTTTTTAGACGCAGCACTGCCACTATCGTCATCTTCTTGGTATCTAGCAGCGTATGGCTGGCCGCCATCACAGTTGAGTGAGGGCTCTTGGTCTTCTGGTTGAATGCAGGGATGGTCCTCATTGTCTCCTGGTATTTTCATCGAGGCTGCCTCATCATCCAGGTAACGTGCTACAGCATATGGTTGAAGGTAATGGTTGTCATCGTTGTTAGTCGCTGGCCTGGAGAAGGCTTGCTGATGTGTATCAGCTGATGTCTGGATGCAGGGATTGTCATCACTCTTATTTGACTTGAAGGTGGGTCCAGGGCTGCTTTGTAGGTACATCGGATTGGGGTTAACGTCGTTTCTGGAGTGCGTCGGGGAAGTGTTCATAGCGTTATGTGTGTACATCGGGTTTGGATTCCTGGCGGGTCCGGATCCCTGGCTGGCGATTGGCTCCATGGTGTTTTGCAGGTACATCGGATTGGGGTTAACGTAGGCCATCGGTTGAGGTTTCATGTCTTGTGTGTACATCGGGTTCGGATCCCTGGCTTGTGTGTGCATGTTGCTGTCATTTGCCTTGACATTTGAAGTTTCAGTATCATTATCATTGTCATTATTAGTGTTGTCGGGCGCCGTTTTAGTTGGCTGAAAAGGTTTGTTTTTGGTCTCTTTCACTGCTTTCTTCATGCGAATAGTCTGTTCTTTGCATATGTATGCAATGGCGTAGGTATCAAAGTCACCAGGGCCGATATCGATTGTCTGAATGTTTTCTAGCAGCAGCATCACTTGTTTTAGACAGATTTTCATCGTCATTGTCTTTATTTCCCTCACATCTACCAGAAAGGTGATGACTGGCACCTTCGGCAGCCTGCCTGAACGTGGATGACACGGTTCCTGTATCTGGTTTTGCCATACCTTCGCTGAAGAACTCGTTTCTGACGACCATTGCTTTTGGTACGGTGTTGGATGGGATATTTTCAGCCATGTCTCCAAGATTTCCTCCTTTGATTAGTTCTAAATACAGTAAGTAATAACTAAAGACGAAAACAAATTGACCCTGCATTCAAATTTTAAAACTTACTTCAACAGCGCCAGATAACATGAATATGTATAACTACGAACATTATAACAATGCTACTGTCTACCTTGATGTTCTACGTTGAAATGCAGCGATGGTGATGTTTAGTCTTAGCTTATTGCTATTATTTGATTCTCAGAACATAGCACACATTTAAACAATTTCTATCCTCAACCTGTATCGCTATGTGCACTGTAAAGACCACTGGAAAAAAGTCAGACAGAATCAATACATCTTTATGTAGATGAAGCAGCCCACGAGTCGTATTCTGATACCAGACAATTCATGTCAGTACTGAGATCATGAGTATGACTACGTGTTGTCCTGTTTTTTTTTTACATTGTTGCCTTTACTTGAAATTGTTAAGCGGTTCCTCCTGTAGTGATATATTACATTTTCTTGGCTAACTTGATGTCATAAATGTTCAGTTATTTCTTTATGGTGGAAACATAGGGTTGTCTAAACAGTTACTTATTATCAGTACGTGAGGCACGTGTTGTTCCAGCTGAGGTTGAAGCTGACATGTTGGTTTTACTGAAGGTTATTTTAGCGGTTCCCCGTATAAATGCTTACCAATATGCAACATGATACTCGGTGAACTTGAGGTTTATCTTCATAGATTTCAATTCTTTCTTTGTGGGGAAAATATAGATGCGCCGTAACAGTTACATTACCATGGTGAGTAGTGTCGTGTTTAAATTACAACACACTGCTAGTTCGTAACACCTGAAGTCATTATAAAAAATTACAAATTACATTACATTGCATTACCAAACCTATCAACACATTAACATTACCTACACCTTGGACTTATACTGTAAGGTGATATGGAGATATAGAGAAGAAAACTTCAGACGTTTTGTACTTACAGTAAGGGTTAGACGAGTGACTTGTCTTCAGAGAGAACCGACCACAATAGCGAAATAGAGACTCAGTGCAGTGAGATGATATAAATATTTAATAAACATATCCCAGGCACGTCATAAATTCACCCGCAAAGGTGTCTTGTCTGGTATGGTATAGAAACAACAGGGTGTTGAACACCGAAGTCCAAAAAATGGCCACATTGTATTGTTCATAAGATAAAACGAAAATTCGGTTATTGCAGTGAAATGCAAGATGTGTAAAGAAATGTTGTTTCGTTAAATTTTTTCTGGCAGAAACATGTTCATGAATTTAGAATTTTACACTTTAATTTGTCCCTCCCTTGGGAGGACTTACAGTGGACTGATCCAACTTTTTCGTCTGTGAACGTAGGTAGGTTTGAAAGCCGGTAGACAATACGTTAATTATGAACTTTTCTTTCTACACTACTTCTCATTAACGAAGCAGGCAGGGTGGTCTTGTGACTTAGAATAAAAGGGTTGGTAAAGGCACTATCTTGGAATTACAAGACGACCCAATGCTTCGCCCTTGCTTTGGGAAAGGCACTTTACACCTATTTCGTCTGTTAACAGTGAAATGTAAGATGTCTGAAGAAACGTGGTTTCGTAGGAAAGCATTTTTTAGAAATGTGTTGAGCTGCCCCTCCCTTGGGACGAGTTAAAGTGGACTGATCCAACTTCTTCGTCTGTGGATGTGGGTGGATGTTTGAAAGCTGGCAAGACTATCCATGTATGATGTACCTAGTAGTAATTGAGGTTTGGGAACTGGTAGACTCTAAATGTATGATGTACATAGTAGTAATTGCGGTTTGAAATCTGGTAGACTATACATATACATTTATGATCCTTTCTACATCCACATACTTCTACTCAACGAAGATGGTCTCGAACTTTTTGTTAAGCCCTGCCGTCCTGTGATTTGGAGTCTAAAGGTATTGGGCTAGAATTCCTGGGAGACCCCTAATGTTGTTCCTTGAAAAAGGTTCTTTACACCTATTTTGCTTGTTGGCTCAGCTGAACGTGGGTACTTGGCTTTGGTTAGGGACGGTCTAGCAAATCTGATTTTAATGGGATGGGCTGAAAACTCTTTCTCGTGAATAACGATAGCCTTATAATTATGTGAAGTTTTTATTCATATTAAGCCATGCCCATACATGAAAAACTACAATGACACATTGTTGATAACACAGCCAGTTACCAGACATGTCAAAGTAATGAAATTAATTAAACAAATTAATGAAACAATACATTTACAACAGTAAGAGAAAGATCCCACAGAATATATGTATCCAATATAACTTAGCAGAGTACTAGTGTCTTAGTGCTTGGAAGGCCAGATGATTTCATTATACAGATTGATTCATACAATATCAATTCACATACACACATATCAATTCTTATATTCCTTTTACTCTGTGTTCTAATATGCCAGCATTATTGCAGCAGTTAGGTAAATGTAACTGTTTAGTAGTAAGGTATGCATCAAACGTAAAGCTACATCAGAGGAATCAACTTTTATATCATCAGAGATCATATAATCAAAACCTTAGCATTTGTAATACGCAGACAGAATCAATTCATTTCTATGTAGATAAGCAGCCCACGAGTCATCTTCTGAAACCAGACAATTCATGTCAGCGCTAAGATTAAAAGTACGTACATGCGTTTTTTTCCAAACTGGGGTTGTAGCTGACATGTTGGTGTGACTTGAAGATGTTTTGCCAATTCACCACGTGCTGATATGCTATATGTTTCTTGGCTAAATTAATATCATAGATGTTCATTTATTTCTTTATGGTGGAAATGTATGGTTGTATAAACAGTTACTCATTAAAGGGTAGTAAAGGCTGTGCGATTACAGTATACTGGTTACTTCTGGTCCCACAAAAGATTTCTGGTCCCACAAAAGATAAAGCTACTTATTCTGTACAATTTGTGCAGTTCTTTTGTTTCGTTCTAGAAAGGTAAAAAATGGTACATACTCAACAATGTTCTACTACAGATCGTTAAAAAAGAACATCATCAAAATTAGGTACAATATTCTGTACAATATGTGTAGTTTTTTTGTTTGGTTCAAGAAATATATAACAGAATCTACATGGTACATATCCAACAATGTTATACTATAGATCGTTAAAAAAAGAAAATCCTCAAAATTAGGTACAATATTTCTACCTTAGACAGATTTTCCCATCCAGGATTATATCACTCCGTTGGTTGATAGAAGGCGTAACCCTTACGAGGCACAACAGAGGCGGGACAGGTCCGGCCGTCTGTCCCGTTCAGCTCACATCTCCCGGTCGTCTGCTCGTAGTTCACAGAGCAACAGTTGACGCCATTCAGGCACGCCGCGCAGCAGCCCATTCTGCTCTCTGATTGGCTCACACTGATTAGGTGATTGACGAGGGCGTGGCTTTCCTCAGCACGCCAGGTTGCTGTGCGAAATGTAGGAGTGCGTTGCAACGATCCTACATGGGGGGGGGGGGGCAGATACAGGCCATGAATAAATATAGACCTTTATTGTACATACATACCCACTGGGTTAAAAGCACCCAATGCAGTTTTCAGGGCTTGGAAACCCGATTTTTCAAAGTCAATATTCTAGTCACTTATCTACATACTGAGTGGAAACCACACTATCCCAATGTATACTCGTGGACCCTCATGGAGCAAAAATACCCGGAATTCTAAAAGAAAATGGTTACTGGAAGGGCTCTGAGCTGATTTCTGAGCTGATTTTTAGGGTACTACTCATAAGATAAAGGACTCATTTTGGAACTTGTCTCTGCAGTTCTGAATAACCAAAGTAGGAAATACTGTTCGAAATGTGCTGAGAAGCAGTATGTGTCAATATTGTAAAAAAAAAAGATTGCCTTATTCAGAATATTCCCAATTTTGCTGCTCTGAAATTGCATTGGATGCCTTTAATACATTTCACAACAAATAAATAATTATGTACCGATAAACATAGCACTAGCACTATAGTCTAAGCTAGCGCTAGACCTAGCACTAGCACTATAGTCTATCGGTAAATTCAATTTTTCTGTGTTTCTTTGAATGTAAGAAGAGGGATGTTTTAGGATTAGAAGTTTGTCTAAGCTCTTTAGAAATGTGAATATGTGACAATACTCGTACTACACACATACCGTAAGAACACACTCCGGACAGACCACCATAGCCCTCACGGTCTGCTTGCACAACACCGTCACCACAGTTTGGGTCTTCTCCCTATTCACAAATACTTTCATGAGTCGCCTGTTGTCGCTCAAATCTTTACTTAACCCGACACGCAGCGTACCTTTAGACACATTACGTCATAATGCGGTCATAATGCAAGAAAACGTTATTGTATCTACTATAACTGGCATGAAATTTCTATAGTCTTAAATCCGTAATCTTCTACATTCTACCGGTCAAATTGACATTTTAACTGTTTACTTACCTACACAGATCATCATCATCATCTGGCGGCTGCAGAGCAGACGATCTATACCTACACAGATATAGATTGAAATTCAACAACCTACGGCGCACTAACAGACTCGAATGCATAATATCTACCTTCTGATGGTTATGGTTTAGCTTAATAATCTAATTGTATGTTTAATCTTCTTTAAATGCATTCATATGTATGGTGCTGCTATGGTAAATAGCCTCTCCAACTCTGTCCTTCAACTTGCAACTTAATATAATCCAACACCCCAGGGCGTCTGCTACAGCACTAGTAACTATGGTGACAGACGTCTGATCTAGATCATTGACCTCACGTATTTGAAATATAAGTAGAAGACGAAACAGAGCAATATCTGCGAAATGTAGACATTAAAACAAGAACCTTGGTAGTTTGTGCCTGCACAGTGGCATCACGTGTTGTCGGTGCAACTTGAGCAGGTGTGATGGTTGGGGTAGCAGCTGTTGCAGGTGCAGCTGCAACTTGAGCAGGTGTGATGGTTGGGGTAGCAGCTGTTGCAGGTGCAGATGCAACATCAGCAGGTGTGATGGTGGGGGTAGCAGCTGTTGCAGGGCAGATGCAACTTCAGCAGGTGTGATGGTTGGGGTAGCAGCTGTTGCAGGTGCAGATGCAACTTCAGCAGGTGTGATGGTTGGGGTAGCAGCTGTTGCAGGTGCAGCTATTGCAGGTGTCCCTCCGTCTCCGTATATGAGTTGTCCTTTAACCCTCAACAGTACACCTTCCCGGACTGATTAATCTGTACACCTGGGGTCCGCGCGGACCCCAGAACAGTTTTTTGCTAATTTTTTAAAAATTATCAACATGCTACCAGCTCAATTGTTTTGCAAACTGATGTGGGAACATCTGTGTCCACATTACATACAAAAATCATACATTTTGAACGTTTTCTATTTTTTGGTGAAGAAAAGAAGACAAGAAGAAATACCCGATTTTTAAACCCATTTCAGACTGAAGGGGCTTTTGAGGCCCAACTTTGATCTCAGATAGCGGCTAAACGGCTTGCGCTAGAAGTATCAAATTTGGAGACCTTTCCTAAAATGTCTCTGGAAAAAAGTTCATATTAGTTTAATACTAGTAAGTTGGTGTTTTTTTGTGTTGCCATGGCAATGGGCTATTTTTTTGAAAATAGAAGTAATTTTGGTTTAAACATGAAAATTTTCTGAGTTTTATATTAAATTACACTTCTTTTCCAACATTAATAACATCTTACATAATTAAATATAAGTTAAATCATTTAATATGCTTAGAATATGCTAATTTGATGACGTCATTGGTCAAAATCCAATATGGCGGACTATATTATTAGCTCTGACGTCATATGACGTCATAATTACACCAAAGTTATTAAAATTTAATTTTTTTACTACACCATTCTCTGAAAACTTGGTAGACATACGATGAGTGCATAAAAACATATAAAAACGGAAATAAGGTAATGTATAAGAACGCCAGTGTATCCATTATGATCGAAAGCCGGCTGGGGTCCGCGCGGACCCCAAAAGAAAATCAGATATAATTTTTTTATAAATGGTAGAAACGGAGTTTTCTGCACTGCATTGAGAGACAACTTTGTGGGTAACAATTACCTAAAATTTCAGAAAAAAATCTTTAGAAACAAAAAAGATATTACAGAATATATAGTGCTGGGGTCCGCGCGGACCCCAGGTGTACTGTTTAGGGTTAAAGTAGATGGCTGTCAATACAGGGTCGGTTCCTGTAAATTCACCGTTAAACGTGATCTCATAGTTGCCGGCCGGTAAGTCGCTGTTGTCAGACTTGTTGGAAAGATAATAAACATCACGGTTGCTACTGGTTCCCGTAATGTCAGCTCGCCAGATCTATATGGAATAAAACAGTGTATTATAAAGTTATCGCTCAAAAAAGGCGAAAATTATATATATATGCTACCTAATTCATAACACTTGGATTTCTCAAATACCCGCTGTCCTAGGCTTTAAAGGCATCCCATGCAATTTCGGGGCAAAACAAATTGTCTGATATTGACAATTACCGCTATTTCGTACCGCTTTTTTCGCCATCATTACGTTCTTTGAAGTGTTCAAAATTACACCCAAACAAAATACTTGTTTGTTACCACCAATAAATAGCTATGGCCAGCTTACGAGACTCGATTATTAACCAGAGAGATTTTGATTTACTATTTGGTAAAAAAAAAATGGGCTATAGGGGGTGCTGACCCATTTTTTTACCAGAGAGAAAAAGACGTGATGTTTTTATAATCTGGTAAAACAATGCGTCATTGGTTGTTTGCAATCTTTAGCCCATTTCAATGCAGTTATCACACTTTTCTAGGACAATTTCTTTTTGGTAGAAAAAAAAATAGGATAAAGAACTAAAGCTAGCTTACGATACGAAACAAGCAACCGTTTTCTGTCGGCGACATTATTTTTGTTAAATTACTTCAGTAACTACACAGTGTACAATGTTCATTCACAACATGCATGGGATATCTTAGTTCTGTGATGAGAACATTACGGTATACTGAAATGAGGCTGTAGAGAAGTTTTTACCTCAAGAACTTCTTGATGGAGTCAACCGAAAATTTGAGTAAGTCCCAATTCCGTAATCTATTAGATTGTGTTGGAGGTTAAAGCTTAGTCTTCATTTCATAATGACTTGTACCAACACGGATTAACTTTCATGCTAAGTTTTTACCTCGATTGAGTTGATTCTTCGGTCGAAGTTGAGAGTCATGTTCCAGCCGCCGCTGACACCATGCGGGAAACTGAGGATAATCCGCCCGTTGAACCCCCGGGCCCACTGGTGCGTCACGGCGTACTGGGCAGTTATGGAAACCGCCTCTACTGCTGGTAAATATCCTGGAAATTATTAAACAGAATTTTAAGAATGTTTACTGAAACATTCAATATACAAGGCTATCAAGAATATATTAGGCATCACACCGCAGCTAAACGCAATGAATGCGGAAGTATCTATGCCACCGCAGGGCAAAAAAAGTTGGGGGTCTATGGCCTGATTAAGACATGAAATAATTTAAAAACATGTTGTTTAAAAAACAATTAGGTCAAGGGTTAAGGTCAAATATTGGGACAAACACCTACCAATAATAAATATTAACGTATACAAAATTTTTTACCCTTTCTTAATATATTTGTAATTAGAATATTGCTTTTTATAGTATATTAGTATATATTATAGTATATTATTTTTTATTAGTTTTTGAACGCTCGGATATGGCATCGACCCTTCAGCGAAATGTCATCGACCGTTTTAAACGACACCGACCGTTTACGAGACGGAAAAAATGCGTCGGCGATGTTGACCCATAACGGCCGTAACCCTATAAGTATCACCGGTTGGTAACAGTTCAAAGGGCAAACAATACTTCAATCCAAAGTCCGACTCTACTTTACTCAATTTCGTTGAGAAGACTATACATAAAACCCCTAACAAACAGCATTCTTTGACGGGATTCAAATTTCATCTCAGCTCAGCATTTGGCACACTGAAGGGTCTGTAAGTATTTTTTGTAATTAGTCCAGGAATAGTTTTCAACTAATCAGGTTGGTAAATATCCTGGGTAAAGTTTCTCTGTTCATTTGTAATGGCTGTAAATAAGTCTGTCCTGTTTTGCAAATGTTGGTTCCACTTAATGGTAAAGTCGCATCCCGTTTGCCGAATGTTAACATTAAAGAGGAATTTGGAGGACCCAGGGTCCTCCACAAATAAAGAAACTATCCCCTGTGAGGATCTAGTAGCTAAATTGACCCCGCACATCCTCCCAACATCATAAATGGATTATAAGCCACGGGGCCGGGTGTCTGAACCCGACTGCCAGTGGAAACAATGGGAGCAGACGACAGACAGTGATTTGCATATTAACTGACGTTTGAGTTTCGAAAAATGTTGTATTTTATCTTCACTAGTTTTTCAACAAAACATTGCCATACAAGGAATGACACAGACGGTTGCAGCAAACCTAAACACAATCCATGTAACATTTACTTGGCAGTCGTTATACACGATAAGGGCCTACAGTTTCTAATTTGAACAATTCCAGCAGAGATGAGCCTCTGTCAAGCTTCCATGTTTGTTTCAAAAACTTATATCTGTAATCACAAATTGCACGTCTTATCCACAGCCAAACTAGATTTCTATTGATATGATAGTTGTATGTGAACAAATATACAATGTAGAAACATGTAGAAACACATTTGGCGGCTTCTTGCATTATATATTAGAATCCAAGTCTGAAATGCTGAATAGATTACCAGGATTGGCATAGTACATGCCTGTGTAGTTATTAGTCTACATTCTTGTTGTTTAGTAAAATATTATATGTACTTTTCATGTACATATCCATGTCTCCATATAATGTTCAAGAGGTGTACTTGGTATACTATATCTCAGCCTAGCTCTCCCCATGTGTTCACCACGGCTGCCAGTTGCAGAATGAGCTGTGAGTTTACAGTACCCGAATTTATTGGGTGGTTTTATAGTCCAACCTTCCTCTTTAAACTTCATGTAATTTATTGTTTTTACTGTGTAACTCTAACCACTAGGTTACTCATGAATAGAAATACTAGTACGCAAAAACAGGTCGATTGCTATTGTTTGGATTGATGTTTTGTGACTGCTGCACACTTAACAGTCAAATTAACAGAGAATCTACAACAGTAGTCTAGTACAGTGGCCTGCTTACAAGTTACGGGTCTACTGATATTATATAACTTACTAGTCTAGCTACTGATAAAATATGTCATTGATTACGGATGAGAAGTACGGCAGACACAATCTACGATCGTAGCTAACTACATGTACAGTATACGTACATGTGTAAAACTAACCTAGGCCTGGAGCCCAGGCAGCGTCTGTTGTGAAAACCAGCGGGCTGACTGATTATTCCAGACTGATCCCAATTTGACCGTATTTTGGATAAATTGCTGATACATATAAACTGTCTGATCAGCAATAAGTCATATTCATAGTTCATGCCTGTTGCATTCATAACGATGGGTTTGTTTTATGATTTCCGACGATGCTTACCCGGGAGGAGGCTCTGAATTTTTTGGCGGAGGATCTAAAGATCACAGAGGTAGAGAGGAGACTACTGGATAACAAGCTTGGTCTTCTAAATGAAGCCATCCGCTCCTACCACAACTCCGTACCATTTCAAAACATAATGCTCTTTTCAACGGAAACAAAGGACAGATCAGCCCCTACGCAATATCAAACAAGACGTATTGTCAGGAAAAGGCGGGCTATGCATGACGCAAAACGTCTTCTTCTTCTACTTGCTACAAACGCTGGATTATGATGTCTTCTTGATATCTTCGAGTGTTTCCTATCCGATTAGCCACGTCATTATAGGTGTGCGAAACGTGGCGGGAAGAGATGACGTCTTCCTCGCAGAGGTCGGATGTGGCCACCCAACATTCCAGGCGATTCCTCTCAACTTCCAGGAGGAGTCGCCGATTTACCAGCACTCGTTTCTTGAGTACAGGTTTGTGAAAAAGGGGGAGCTGATCGAGAGACAACATCGCCGCGGGGACAGTCGTCCTCTGGGCCCCGGACAGCAGCCTGGTACCTGGCGCCGGTTCTACGACTTCACGCTCGAGCCGAGGGACGTGGAGTTCTTCCGGGAACCCATGAACACGGTCTACACGGTTCCGGGAAGGTTTCTGCAAAGTTTGCGCGTCATCACGTTCCAGAAGGACAGACTTCGGGCGATCAAAGACTGGTCTCTGTTGGAGGAACAAGACGACCATACACTCAGGGAAACTCAGATATATAGTGCTGGGGTCCGCGCGGACCCAAGGTGTACTGTTTAGGGTTATACAGGCGCCAGACGGTCTACAGAAACATCGGCAGGTAAATTCCTCTTGGTTGTCTATGAAGAATACTAATAGAGCTAAAGTAAATACATAGATTATGGGAAAATATGGACTATTCTAACAGTACTGAGCAGTACTGAGTCTGCAGAGGATGTCATCTATAAAATTTACTTGCTGTGGTCCTATATCTGACACTGGGGACAAGATAGAATACGTATGCTATGTCCTCAGTAGTCCCAGCAGGCATATGACTGTTCTTCAAGAAAAGTAAATGAATGTTGGACGGTTGCAACCTCCACACAACTGTTATAATAGACTTATATCCTGTTATCCAACCAACCAACCAACCAACCAACCAACCAACCAACCAACCAACCAACCAACCAACCAACCAACCAACCAACCAACCAACCAACCAACCAACCAACCAACCAACCAACCAACCAACAACAAACAAACAAACCCACCAACAAGCAAACAAAGCAACAAATTAACCAAACAACTAACAACAAATGATGAGACAGTAACATATCCCTGATGGATTAAACACCTCCTGACATTTGGTGATCGAAACATCTGGATAAACAAGACCTGTCATGCCGTTATTGTCTGCTGGCAAGAACGCACATAAGGATAGGGCTGGTGCTGTCCTTGGTGCTGATCATGTCATTCCGCAGGTACCTGCTAGATGGCTCTTCAACACAGTATCGTCACTTTAAATGTGCAATGAAGCTAAGTGCAGTGGACCAGTTATACCTAGCTTTAGTGCTAAGTGAACCAGTAACAAATAGTAAGAACCCGTATAAGGAAAGGGCTGTTATGTAATGTAATGTAAATACCAGGGATGAACAAGGCCTGTTATGTAATTGTTGTCTGCTTGTAAAAACGCACATAACAGTAAAACTCGTGCTGTCCTTGGTGCTGATCATGTCATTCCGCAGGTACTTGCTAGATGGCGCTTCAACACAGTATAGCCACTTCTAGATCGGCACGATTCACGGCAGATGCGGCAGTTATTAATCCACAACAGTCCTCAATAGACAACTATGGGTGTGACTGATAAACATGTATGCAGATATAGCGTATTGTGTGTGTATAAGCTTAAGTTGGGCTACATCTATCATCCTGTATTCTGTTTCCTCAATTGCACACACAAGTAGTACAGTAGATAGGAATTACCACATTGCATTATAAACAATCCTGTCTGTCGGTGAGGGATAGACATCCAGGTAATAAGATACGACAAAAACAGTTACTCAAGCAACTGGATATGATTTTGGAAAGGGTCAGACGTTTCAAATAGCATCAACTACCCATTGTCAGTGACACTAAGAGACTGCAGGAGAATGCAGGCTTATACCATAAGCACAAGCTATTGATTGATGTGCAACTGTCTTTTGGCGTAACAATTCTTTCTATTTGATCTTTTTCTCCTGTTGCTATGAACCTTCCTTCTTACAGTGGTATATGTGTAAGTCATCAGTATGGGGGCGACGGATGGCAGAACTTCGTGTCTTACGGCGTTGTCGTAGGTTGTCGCTCAGTTTTGATGTTGCAGCATTTTGAAGCAGGCTGTGACAGAACCAACCGTGGGCAAGGACCTAAGGACAGGCACTTTACACGACTTTTCTCACTTCGCTTAGGTAAAAATGTGTGTTGTATTGTCCTCTGTGTTGGTGGCGGCATTAGAATAAGTTGAAAAAACTTGTGTGTGCCGTCGTGATTATATGCCGGAATGAAAATGGGTCTAAACAGGACAGCTTATCAGTATGCGTGCACAGCTATCTTAAGAATGACTTTATTTCGCCATCGTACAACAACCATACATCACGTATGTGACCTGCCTCTTAGCGACATTAAACACACATTATGACATATACTCTACAGTTTGCCTCACGTTGTACCGTAAGTCTGTAAGGATGTTTTACAGAAAAAAAAAACATTTTTGTTGTTGTTTACGCTTTTATATTTGATATCTTTAACCCTACCTAGACCGGGGGGGGGGCTAAAAGTGCCCGCGGCAACTTTGATGTCACCTAGCGTCTGAACGGCTAGCCGTAGAACTGCCAAACTTGGTGACTTTTCCTAGAATATAGTTGGCAACAATTCTCTATCATTGGAATAAGATAATGATTTTTTGTGTTGCCATGGCAACGGGTTTCTGACAGGCATTTTTTGCTAAATTTAGTACTTCTTGTTTCAACAATAGAATTTTATGGGTTTTATGTGAAGTTACTCATGGTTTCTAATATTAATAACATCCCATATAATTTTATGTAAATTTTATCATTAAATATGCATAGTTTATGCTAATTTGATGACGTCATTGGCCAAAATCCAAGATGGCGGACCATATCATTAGAACAGGTATATACAGGTTATTTTCATTAAAATTTCATCAATACTTCCATTTCTTTTTCCAAAAAAGGTTTTAATGAAGGTCTTTAGTATATTTACAATGTATTTTAGGCTTTATCATGAAAAAAAACTATTTTTGAAAATTCAAGATTGATGATCCAAGATGGCGGATATCTTAAATATGCATGACGTCATTTTATGACGTCACCGGTGTTGCTATGGGCAACATAAGACTTAGTACACCATAATATTCATAATATATAAACACTTTTGGTACAGTTATGTTGAATACCATTTAGTTTTCAGGGAAAAACCTATTTAGACGGTTTTGGCCAATAAAATCACATTAATGACGTCATAATGACGTCATATTACGTCATAACGACATAAAAATTGTAGATATGATAAATTTTTACTAGTACACCATCCTCTGAAAATTTGGTGGTCATACGACATACCGTTCGCGAGTTCTTAGGGGGGGGTCAAAAGAGCCCCCCCCCCCGGTCCCCCCATGTCAAAAAAAGCCCGGTCTAGGTAGGGTTAAGGCAAACGTTTCGACCTTTGGATGATCACTACTAAAAAGTTGTCTTTGGTATCTTTGGTATTTTTTACGGTATCTGGAAGAATGAATCCCCCACCAGGGTTGTAACCCCTGTGTCTTTATTGAAAGATTGAAACACTGAAAGATTCTGCAATACCTGCATTCCTTACTTGGTAAACACATGTGACCAATAGTTTCTTCTTTAATAATTGTTAGTAGAAATTTGAACGTATGTACGTATATGTATTTTTTATACAATATATGCAATATTACGCTCTAAAAATATTTTTAACGAATCGTGTCGAATTTTAACCATTGTATGTGTAAATCGAAATTTTAATGTGTATATCAGTAATTCATGTCGTCGCGAGTACCGTCCGACGGTGACCACTTTGTATATTTGTTATTTTGGACAAGGGTAATTATGTTTTAACTAATTAGCACATTCTGTAGTTGCAACCAATTCAGGGCCCATGCCCAGCGAGATGTACGAAGAATAATAAACCAGTATTATTATTTATCATTTGACACTACGAGGTGCATGAATGTGACGTTTATGTGAATTTGATCGAAAAACTGAAAATGATATACACGTACTTTAATATAATGTGACTTCAGAAAAAAAGGAAAAGCGTTATTGTCATACTTGTAGTGGATCGAAATTTGCGCAGTTATCAAAGAACTGGAGCGGAATGATATGTGATTGGCGGAAAAGGAGTTAGACAGAGTGCAAAGAGACATGTGGACATTATATAAAGTCCTCGCATAGTTTAACGGAAAATGAGCTAAAAGGGCAAGGACGCATACCTTATTGGAAGCTTTTAAATTAGGATCATTGCTTCATTTAGGTACGCCTATTTCAAGACCATCGATATAAAACAACATATTAAGAACTACGTAGTCCTTTCCATGCTCACAGGGTATTCAATTTGTGAGCAATAAAGCTATAATGACATGGTATCGAAAAACAGATTGGATATATGCAGTAGTGTCTCCATAGTTAGTTAAAAACTCCTGAGTATTTAACGATTAGCGGTAACTAACTGCTTTGCTCTAATCGCACTTTTACAAAATCGAATGTATTTCAATAGTGTTACAATATTAGGATGCGTTATGTTGTCCCCATAGACAACTTTCATTATTCTCAACGACACCTCGTAATACCTGAGGGCTTTACTGTGGTCACCTAGTTTGTCCCAACATACTCCAATGTTACTAAGCGATAATGCAATGTCGGGATGTACTGCGTTTTCACCATAGATGGCGTACATCATCTTCAATGACTGTTCGTGATAACTGATAGATTTCCTCTCATCATCAAGGTCGCGATAACAATTTCCAATGTTGTTTAGTGATGCAGCAATATCGGGATGTGGCGTTGTTTCGCCATAGATTGCTTTCCACATCTTCAGTGACTGTTCGTAATAACTAGCAGCTTTCCTCTGATCTCCAAGGTGCCTCCAACATACCCCAATGCTGTTTAACGATGTAGCGATGTCGGGATGTGGCGTTGTGCCGTAAATAGTTTTTTTCATCTTCAGTGCCAGTTCGTGATATCTGATAGCTTTCCTCTGATCGCCAACATTACGCCAATATATCCCAATGTTGGTTAATGATGAAGCAATATCAGGATGGTCCGTTGTTTCACCATAGATAGCTTTCTTCATCTTCAGTGACTGTTCGTAATAACTGATAGCTTTTGTTGGTTCACCAAGGTCACTCCAACAGTTTCCAATGTTATTTAGTGATGAAGCAATATCTGGATGTGGCGTCGTTTCACCATAGATAACTTTCTTCGTCTTCAGTGACTGTTCGTAAAACCGAATAGCTTTTTTTTGATCACCAAGGTTTCTCCAACATACTCCAATATCATTTAATAATGACGCAACGTGTGGATGTTCTGTTTTTTCACCATAGGTAGTCTTTACCATCTTCAGTGACTGTTCAAAAAACATGATAGCTTTCCTATAATCACCAAGGCTGCTCCAACAGTTTCCAATGTTAGTTAATGATGCAGCGATGGCGGGATGTTCTGTTGTTTCACCATTGATAGCTTTCCTCATCTTCAGTGACTGTTCGTGATAACGGATAGCTTTCCTTAGATCACCAAGCTTGCCCCAACATCCACCAATGGCACCTAATAACGAAGCAATGTCCGGATGTGGCGTTGTTTCACCATAAATAGCTTTCCTCATTTTCAGTGACTGTTCATGATACCTGATAGCTTTCCTCTGATTGCCAAGGCCGTGCCAACAGTTTCCAATGTTATGGAATGATGTAGCAATGGCGGGATGTGCTGTTGTTGGGCCATAGATAACTTTCATCATCTTCAGTGACTCTTCAAAATACTTGATCGCTTTCCTCTGATCACTGAGCTTGCTCCAACATATTCCAATGTTATTTAATGATGAAGCAATGTCAGGATGCGTTGTTGTTTTCCCACAGATAGCCTTTGTCATATTCAGTGACCGTTCGTGATAACTGATCGCTTTCTTCTCGTTACCAAGCTCGCTCCAACATTTAGCAATGCTGCCTAATGATGAAGCAATGATCAGGTGTTCTGCTGTTTTGTCATAGATATCTTTCGTCAACTTAAGTGACTGTTCGTGATAATTGATAGCTTTCCCCTGATCGCCAAGTTCACTCCAACAGTTTCCAATGCTATTTAATAATAAAGCAATGATGGAACGTACTTTGGTGTCTCCAGTAAGAGTGTTTCCAGCACAAAGTGCCCGTTTATAGCAGCTGATCGCTTTCTCATAGTCACCGCAACTGTAAGAGACATTTCCTAATTGAAAAAGTATGTCTAGCTGTTTTTTGTCGTCACTATCCGCCTCTTTTAGCGCTGCTTCCAAATAACGCATGGATTCATCGAAATAGAACAGTTGCTGTCTTATTCTACCCTTTGTTTGAGATGAGTTGTCAAAAATAGCTGTCTGGAATATGTTATATATGGTTGGACCTTCATTTGCAATCATATCCATAATACAACTGTTTAATGGAATGGCTGTATAGTAGTACCGGAACAGCATTTTTCCGTTCGGTATGTAGAAAACAGACTGAAAGAAGGTGTCATCTGCGTCATTTTTATCCAGTTGAACTTTCATCTCCGTGAGAGGAGACAGTCTGTCCTTCTGTCCTCCGTTAGCAATGTACGTTCTTAAACGCAGCTCCGCTGAGATGCTGATCAGTACAGTCAAGTGGTGGGCATCTTCGTCACTGATCCGCTGTGTCTTGTGTAGCTCTTCTATCATTCCCCACACACTGGGGATTGTAATACCACAGCAAATACTAAACACATCAATGGCCAGGCTGGGAAGACGGTATATTTCTTTCTTGACATCCAGAAGTTGGCCCGTTGGTTCAACGTTTTCTATTTGTCCAATATTATCCTTAAACATTAGCATTGCTGACAACCGTGACAGAACAGGGGTGCGCTCTACGCTTTTGTTGACAATGTATGTATACTCATCTACCAAAGACTCGTCCCCTGTTAAGTAGGTCACCCGTCTGAGTATATCTGACAGGTGATAGCCTTCCGCCAGGGCAATTCTGATATTCTGATACTTAGCCAACTCGGAAGGAGTCTGGATGAGACTAACGGGAGGTTTTCTTTTGGTTTCGTCTCTTCCAAACGGAGTCTTAGAAGCCCATGGCATGAAGCCGTCGAAGGCGAAGCCGCGAGGTGTGACGGAGTCGTAGAACCAGTCTTTCTCTGGGTCTTCTGAGAGAAAGTCGTTGAGTGACGGGATGGCCATGGCTGGGAGGATGGTTTCCCCAAGGTTGATGACTTTGAGATGTAAGTAGTGTGTGAGATTTAGGAAGTACCTCCGTCTATCATCATCATCCATCCTCTCCTCAATCAGAATGGCGAACTCCAGGTCGGAGTACGGCGTCACCAGTTCTGTGGCTTGTGACCCCAACCCGATAAAAGCGTACTTACAGGGAGGGGGTCCGAGTTTGGCGATGCATTCATCTGTTAGTACTTGGATAAACTCTCGTCTTTCAACTGTGATAGTCTTGAACAAGTTCTTGATTGCTTCAGCTCGTTTGGTTTCCACCTCTCTCACGACGGGATCGTCTTCATCATACTGATAAGGGTTGTGTTCCTGATGAACTGTTTCGAGCTGAGATTTTGCACGGGCGCGCGAGTTGTCCAGTTCCTTTATGTGATCTAACGCGCTGCTATACGGACATGGTTCACAGTCAATGTTACAGGTGTTTCTAAGAAACTGCTTTTCTGTTTCTTGCAGTTTTGATAACATGTTTGGTTTGTCTCCATCTGACCGCGCCATGGAGGCGTTATACAGAGCTGCCGCCTGTGTGAATTTCCTACCTTCTCCTGTCCGCTTACCTCGCTCGACGTAAACGTCACCCAACCTGTACAGACAGTCGGCTTCTTTAGTCTTGTTGGGTTTACTGCGATCTGTAGGTACGGAAAAGAAAAAAAAGGACAAAATCCCAACAGTTATATTCAGCTTAGTTCTAAGGAAGATATTTGTATTCCAACTGGTGAAGGTCACTGTACAAATAACACTTTTATTATATAACACTTCAATTTTTAACTATGGCTAGATGGTGCGTGCAAAGAAACTGCAAAACAGACCGTGAACCAGCTCCAGGGCGGCTGCTAGGTTCTGCTCCGCTGCATCCAGGTCTCCTTTGCTCAGGTCACTTTCTGCCGCCTGGATGTACCCGCGGTAGGATCTGGACAACAAAACACGTTTTGAGAAAAACGTACTTCACAAAGGCGACAAATGCTACAAAGTGTTTGACATAGAATCACTCCATTATTTACGTAGTATTACATAAAATTGAACAATGAAATTGATAATACATTTCTAGCCAGCAGAATACTAAATGACCCCTTGTTTATGTTTTATAGTTATTTGGATTTGAAAGAATCAACTCTACTCAATACGTCAGAGAAGGAAACATAGAGGCACTAACATGTCATCGTCAACTTGACAGGTGGTTCCCTCGTTAGTGGGCGTAGCTGAGAAGGCAGAGAAGTGGCCCTTCCGTCCTCTCACGCCTTGTTGTCGTAGACGTGTTGACCTCTGCGAGAACCGATAGCAATCAACCGGTTTTCTATTATGAACTTTGACCAATGGTCAAAGTTGAAGGACGCTACATGTACGTAATCCGCGGAAGGTCACTATGTTGCGTTCGCGCTGACCTCTACAAAAACCGATCTACAAGAGCCTGACCTGACCACCGGAAGGTAACTCAAAGTAGACATGTTAAATGTTGTGACATGACCGGTTGTTGATTTGAAATTCATGAACACAACGGTTCATAGTAATGACCTTAGTCTATGCACAGACAAAAAAAAAAACTAGAAAGGCCGACATTTGCTTTGGAGCAAATTCAGCATGACTTCACCACATTTCACGACATGGCAGGGAAAGAAGGAGAAATACAAGGGAAGACAGTTCTTTACATTGATATAACTATAGTAGGAAGTGACAACTGTTAATTGCATAATGCAAACTGTTGATTTTCATGATAAAAAGAAGCGTTTATACCACACTGGAGCAGGGAAGCCTGACATACCCACCAAAACACTTGAATAAAGTCCATACTGTCAATATGGCATGGCTTTGTGCAGGTGTTAATTGAGTTAAAGCAATCAAATCCGAACAGCCAATCAGCAAGGAGTTACGTGCCTATTTGGTTGCCTTCTTTACATGCCATTCTGATGACTAATGCCCAAATGTGGTAACACACTGCTATAGTACATTTTCTATAACACAGCCAAAAAGCTAAAAATGAAACCATTCTAAAAGCCTGTATCCCAAAAATAAAAATAAAACTCCTGAGGGTATTTACCCACTCTACCTTCATGCCAAATTTCATGTTGTTTGGCCCAAAAATGAAGGAGTTGTATCAATTTAAAGAAATGTCAGGAGGAGAAGAAGAAGGAGGAGGAGAAGAAACGTGAGCAAAAACAATATGACATCACCACTATAGTGGTGAAGTCATAAAAACAAGCAAACAAATGTGTTCTGTCGTCAAAAGGACGTAGAACACATTCTACCCAAATCACAACTTTGTAGGCGGAAACGATGAAGTAAATATATTGATTAAAGAGGTAACATTCTTAGCAGTGGAAAATATTTTTACCATGAATCAATAATATGCCTTTCTCCATTAGCGGTGCACGACGACGATTTATGGACATAAACAAACCGAGTTGAAACCCGGTCAGCACTAGCGAGTCATGCTCAAGTCAAAATAATTCTCTCACCTTGTTCCTTGTGGCGATATCTTGCCTGATTTTTGCGGTGTGCAGTAAGCGGTGAACAATGACAACTGTTCCATGAACGTTGTGACACCGCGCCAGTGCCCTGTTGTACAGAGCAGTAGCTCTGGTCAAGTTTCTAGTGTCTCCAGTTTCTGTTCCTCTTTTTAGATACACGTCACCCAGACTCTTGATCGCTTCTGTTTCTAACATGCTGTTGTCGTTTACTATCGCCTCTACCATCACCTGTGCGTATCCAACCACCAAAGAATCTGTGTTACCTCCAAACGCCAATGTCTTGTCCAGATCTTGAAACTTTGCCGCTACCTTTGCAGGTGTAGTCGTCTCATTGTCGTCAGTTGGCTGTTCCTTACCCTGTGACGACAGCCCTTGTAAAAGCCTCTCCGTGTAGTGGTAGCGGTGTTCTATACCATCTGCCTGTTCTTCATGGTAACACCGTACCATAGCGGCCAGATAAAGCGCCAAGGCTGTGTTGAACTTCCCCACGTCCTTCCCGAGTCTTCCCTTCTCCACGTTCACGTCGCCCAGAGTTTTGAGCAGCTCCACTTCCGCCAGCCTGTCCGTGTCGGCCATGGCGTCCACCAGGGCACGGAGGTAGCCTGTCTCCGCCCGGGCTAGTCCGTACCTCCTGCCCTTCTCGTCCGCCTCACGGAGTTTCTCACACACCCGCAACATGGCAACTTTCTGCTACGAAAATGTCTCCTAACTCCTTGTGTTCATGGTCTCCATGCTAACGTTATGCGCCTGACTTGAACAGGCGCAGGTTTCACAATGCTTGTGTCAACAATACGTCATTCGCCAAAGAGGAGGTCAAAGGTTCAACACACAAAAAGGTTAAAAAATACCCGTTAACTGTAAACATATCAGGTAACCTGCCTACCTGCCTGAACCTTAAGTGCTCAGACTGGGGCTTCTCGCTTAACACAGGTTTTAGGCAGCCCGGTTTTTCGCTGCCACTACTGCGCCTGTAGGTGCTAAAAATAAGTCTAGTGTCCTCTTTGATTTGATGTTTGCACCATTTTGGGATCTTTTAGGTGGTGTCGTGTTCGGAAAACCCTGCTGGTATACTTTCATCTTTGCCGGGGCTCTGAGGTGTTATGCGAGCCCCGGCTACACCCCCATATAGCCCCTGTTGGGGGCACTTTAGGGGAAAATATACCTATACTTTATAGTTATACCATATCTGTACAACCAGTACAATCTGTATACAGTACAGTATATTGGTGATCAACTGGACACTTAAATTACTATCTGGCCGTAAAATTCGCTCTACTTTACACTTATTGACTGTGCAGTTTGTTGGTCTGTACTCGTGTTTCCTGGACCTAACTTATCTCACATTTTACCGTTTAAAATGTTGCCGTATATGGTGTTAATCATCTGCGCTATTGCAATTGGTGGTATTGGTCGTGTTATTGCTGGGGATACGTTTTTTTATGTATTTTTTCGGGGGTGGGTGTCTTTCGTGGGTGGTGGGGTGGTGTGACAGATTGCAGAACTTCCTGTCTTACGGCGTTGTCGTAGGTCGTCGCCCAATTTTGATGTTGCAGCATTTTTAATGCAGGCTGTGACAGAACAAATTGTGGACAAGGATCTACGTGAAAGACACTTTACACGACTTTTCTCACTTCTCTCAGGTGAAAATGAGTATTGTACTGTATTGTCCTCTGCGTTGGTGGAGGCATTAAAATAAGTTGAAAAAAACTTGAGTGTGATTACATGTGGATAAAAGGATATAAGGCGAATTTGTCCAAAATGAGACAGGTTTTCAGGCTGCATGCATAACCATCTCAAGAATGACTTCCATTTGCGACCGTACAACAACCATACATAACTTATGTGACCTGCCCCTGAGTGACATTAAACACACACTGTGACGTATAGTTTACAGTTTGCCTAACATTGTACTGTTTGTACTGTAAAACCTGTAAAGATATTGTTAAGAAGGGAAACCCTTCACTTTATCATTGTTGTTTTGTTTACATTTGTTCATAAAGTAAAAGGCAAACGTAACATCAAAAGCCGTTTCAGGCCTCTTGAAGATTTCTTGCGTATCTTTTGCAAATTAATTTTTGGTTTGATTTATTGAAATTGCAATAGTGCAATACACGCGGAACATACTAGTAGGCAGCTGTTGCTGGTGTTGTGTCCTGCACATAGAAACGAATACTGGACAGACAAAACTCATTTTCACTTAAGTCTAGTGGGAAAAATTGTGTGAAGTGCCTTTCCCAGGGACACAAGATCAGTGGCATGTCAGGACTCGAACCCGGGACCTCTTGATTCTGAGTCGCTAACACTGCAGTTGCGCCACACGACCCCACTGCAAAATTAGAAAAGTACTTGGATATGGAATCCTCCACCCTCCTTGCCTTTACCTTTGCATACTTGTAATCTGCCTACTTGTAATTTGAAAAATCTTCCCAAAGAATCATCCCAAAACACAAGGCCATGATACAGAAAACCCCTTAAAGATCCATTCATGACTATAATCTTAGGACCAGTCCTGTCCACCATGTTGGTCATCCGCATCTTTCATCCACCATAACTTCTGTTCACTCACTCACTCACTCACTCACTCACTCACCCGGAATTGGCGGAATAGCTGAATTGGTAGTCTGAGTGATCGCTTTGTAACCGGGAGGTCGTGAGTTCAAACCCCGGCCAGGTCATACCAAAGACTTTAAAAATGGTACATACTGCTTTCTCTGCTTAGCACTCAGCATCTATGAGAAAGAGTGGGAAGGTCAAACACAGAGCACTACCAACGCACTAGCCCCCTGCTGTAGTGCCTTGCACAACCGTGTGTCACCCAAAGGCTACGAAATGGAGATGGGCACCACTCTACACTTGGCAGAAGAGCACGGGAGACCTTCCTTCCACTCACCCACTCATTTCATTGAGCTTACTCGGAACTAATATACATGTATGCCTTTGTTTCCTTTATTCATTGTTGTGACAGAGAGAGAGAAAGAGAGAGAGACTGATTTATTTGTACCATACAAGTACACACAAAAGCCTGTAAGCAGTCATATTTGGCTGAATTGAGAAGGCTTTAAAACATAAAATACACTTGAAGTACAGCTATTTGATAAAAGTTCGTTACATTTGATAAAAACCGTTGCATATCAAGTTTACATTAAAAATTACACGTTAAAAGTACAATAATGCAATATAATACAATAATGCAATATAAACACAGTCGTGCGTATCCATAATTAAAGATATAGAACATAAAGGAATTGTCCAAATGGCTGCCTAAACGTACAATGAGTGCAAGAAATTCCACCAAAGACTACAAGTACATCTATTAGTCTCCCTACGCAATACATAGTCTTGCAAAGTACATTAGTTCCCTTATTATGTAATAGAAGCTGCCATACTTACATAGTAAGCAATTTGTGACCAAGATAGCTATGTAATGACATGATATTGCAGATTGGAGATGTTCAGTAGTGTCTCCATAGTTAGCTAGTCCAGAGTGACGATTTGCTATAACTACTAACGGCTTTACTCTACTCGAGAAGGGCACTTTTACAGGATCTAATGTTGTTCAGTACTGTTAACATGTTGGGATGTACCGGGTTGTCCCCGTAAATTACTTTCATCATCATGAGTGATTCTTTCCAATAGCTCATGGCTTTACTGTGATTACCGATTTGTTTCCAACATGCCCCAATGTTGTTTAGTGTTGAAGCAATGTCGGGATGTGGCGTTGTTTCGTCATAGATAGCTTTCTTCATCTTCAGTGACTGTTCGAAATAACTGATAGCTTTCATCTGGTCACCAACGTTGCCCCAGCAGGACCCAATGTTGTTCAGTGATGAAGCAATGTCGGGATGTGGTGTTGTTTCGCCATAGATAGCTTTTTTCATTTTCAGTGACTGTTTATGATAACTGATAGCTTTCCTCTGATCACCAAGGTCACTCCAACAGTTACCAATGTTGTTTAGTGATGATGCAATGTCAGGATGTGGCGTTGTTTCCCCATAGATAGCTTTCGTCATCTTCAGTGACTGTTCGTAATAACTGATAGCTTTCCTCTGATCACCAAGGTGACTCCAACAGTTACCCATGTTGTGAAGTGATGATGCAATGTCGGGATGTGGCGTTGTTTCGCCAAAGATAGCTTTCTTCATTTTCAGTGACTGTTCGTAATACCTGATAGCTTTCCTCTGATCTCCAAGGTCTGTCCAACATGCCCCAATGTTGTTTAGTAATGACGCAATGTCAGTATGTGGTGTTGTCTCGCCATAGATAGCTTTCATCATCTTCAGTGACTGTTTGTAATAACTGATAGCTTTCCTCTGATCACCAAGGTCACTCCAACACTTCCCGATGTTGTTGAGTGAAGAAGCAATGTGGGGATGTGGTGTTGTTTCGCCATAGATAGCTTTCCTCATCTTCAGTGACTGATCGAAATAACTGATAGATTTTTTCTGATCACCAAGGTGACTCCAACAAGCCCCAATGTGGTTTAATGATGAAGCAATGTCGGGATGTGGCGTTGATTCCCCATAGATAGCTTTCTTCATCTTCAGTGACTGTTTGTAATAACTGATAGCTTTCCTCTGATCACCAAGGTTATTCCAACATGCCCCAATGTTATTAAGTGATGATGCAATTTTAGGATGTGGCGCTGTTTCCCCATAGATAGCTTTCATCATCTTCAGTGACTGTTCGTAATAACTGATAGCTTTCTTCTGATCACCAAGGTCACTCCAACATGCCCCAATGTTGTTTAGTGATGAAGCAATGTCGGGATGTGGCGTTGTTTTGCCATGGATAGCTTTCATCATCTTCAGTGACTGTTGGTGATAATTGATAGCTTCCCTCTGATCACCAAGGCCACTCCAACAAGTCCCAATATTTCCAAGTAACGAGTAAAATTCTGAACGCATTTCGGTGCCTGCATAGACATTATTTCCAGCGCTCAGTGCCCGTTCATAGTAGCTCTTTGCTTTCTCATAGTCACCGCGACTGTGTGAGACACTGCCTAACCCCAAAAGTATGTCAAACTGCTTTTCCTCGTCACCACCCGCTTCTTCTAGTGCTGCCTCGAAGTGCAGTATGGATGCGTCTAACTGCAACAGCTCTTGTGTTATTCGACCCCTGGTTTGAGATGAGTTGTCAAAGATGGCGGTTGGAAATATCTTTTTGTTTTGGTTTTTCTTTTGAACTGTATCCACAATGCATCTTTTTAACGGAATGGCTGTATAGTAGTACCTGAACAACATTCTAGAATCTGGTATGTGGAAAACTGACTCAACGACGGTGTCATCTATGTCGTGTTTTTCCAGTTGGACTTTCATTTCCCTTAGAGGAGACATTCTGTCCTTCTGTCCTCCGTTTGCAATGTACGTTCTTAACCGTAGCTCCGATGAGATGCTGATCAGTACAGTCAAGTGGTGGGCATCTTCGTCACTGATCCTCTGTGTCTTGTGTAACTCTTCTATCATTCCCCACACACTGGGGATCGTGATACCACAGCAAACACTCAACACATCAACAGCTACGCTGGGAAAACGGTAAATTTCCTTCTTCACATCCAGAATTTGCGCTGTTGGTTCAACCTTTTCTATTTGCCGAATATCATCCTTCAGTATTAGCATTGCTGACAGTCGCGACAGAACAGGAGAACGGTCTACACTTTTCTTGACTCTGTTCACATAATCTTCCACCAAAGACCTATCCCCTGTTAAATATGTCACCCGTCTGAGGATGTCTGACAGGTGATAGCCTTCCGCCAGGGCGATTCTCATATTCTGATATTCGGCCAACTCGGCAGGAGTCTGGATGAGACTAACGGGAGGTTTGGTTTTGGTTTTGTCTCTTCCAAACGGAGTCTTAGAAGCCCATGGCATGAAGCCGTCGAAGGCGAAGCCGCGAGGTGTGACGGAGTCGTAGAACCAGTCTTTCTCTGAGTCTTCTGAGAGAAAGTCGTTGAGTGATGGGATGGCCATGGCTGGGAGGATGGTTTCCCCAAGGTTGATGACTTTGAGATGTAAGTAGTGTGTGAGATTTAGGAAGTACCTCCGTGTATCATCATTATCTTCCCCGTCCTCAGTCAGAATGGCGAACTCCAGGTCGGAGTACGGCGTCACCAGTTCTGTGGCCTGTGACCCCATGCCGATGAAAGCGTACTTACAGGGAGGAGGTCCCAGTTTGGCAATGCATTCATCTGTCAGTACTTGGATAAACTCTCGTCTTTCAACTGTGATGATCTTGAACAAATTCTTGATTGCTTCAGCTCGTTTGATCTCTACCTCTCTCACGACGGGATCGTCTTCATCATACTGATAAGGGTTGTGTTCCTGATGAATTGTTTCGAGCTGAGATTTTGCACGGACGCGCGAGTTGTCCAGTTCCTTTATGTGATCTAACGCGCTGCTATACGGACACGGTTCACAGTCAAGGTTACAGGTGGTTCTAAGAAACTGCCTTTCTGTTTCTTGCAATTTTGTTACCATGTTTTGTTTGTCTCCATCTGTTCTGGCCATGGAGGCGTTATACAGAGCTGCCGCCTGTGTGAATTTCCTACCTTCTCCTGTCCGCTTACCTCGCTCGACGTAGACGTCACCCAACCTGCACAGACAGTCGGCTTCTACGGCCTTGTTGGGTTTACTGCGATCTGTAGGTATTAGAATTAAAGAAAAATTCCAATCAAAAATTAAAATAAAAAAATTAAATAACAAATCGGAGATTTAATTCTTTCTTGGAGTGTTATGATTTGTAAGATGTGTTGCAACTGTATTGGTTAATCATGGGAAATATAGAAATGCAAGTACATCATAGGATTTATTATAACTCATACAATTGTATGATGTAATATACTCCGGTATATATCACACATTCCTGGTGACCTCATACAACCGTATCATTCAGGGCATGCCGGGTCACAACGCTGTCAATTCATCAATCAATTGAAATACAATCTCCAGTGACTCACTTCCAATCCTCGCTCAGAACAAGGTGCATGCAAACCTCCCTTAAAACGACAGTGCCCAAAACAATACTTTCGCACTCGAAGAAATTACATGGTGTAAGCATAGAATGAGTATAACCGACCATGAACAAGCTGCAGGGCGGCTGCTAGGTTCTGCTCTGCTCCGTCCAGGTCTCCATTTCTCACGTCACGGTCTGCCGTCTGGATGTACCTGCGGTAGGATCTAAACAGGGAAACAAGTTTGAACAAACATCAGTTCACAAGGACAAATGCACAAAAAATGTTGTACGATTTTGCCAGCTATGCCGCTGGACTAGAAAGGAATTGTATGCCAGTAATAGTCACAAATTGCTGTTCTACATACTATAGTAACTGAATTGTGAAATAAATATATGGCAATATTTTTTATGTAATTTTGATTAATTGATTATTAGCATTACTTTATGAAAAACTTATGTGTTGTATTGTGCTAAATTTCATTATACGGAATACTAAGTGTTTAAATGCATTACAGAGTTAGTAGGATTTGAAACAATCAACAACAGGTATAACCATATGAAGAATACTAACATTTCTTTGTTAGCTTTTCTGGCTGTTTCTGCATTCTGGAATTCTCTACGAAGTTCCGAAGAGCTGTGAAAAAATAACGTAATGTTTGTTGAATGCTATTGCAAGGAATGTAAGTGAGTATATACCTTTTGGGACGAACATCCCTGTGTATCTAATTTTTTCGTCCATCCATCCATCCATCCATCCATCCATCCATCTATCCATCCATGCATCTATCTATCCATGCATTCATTCATTCATTCATTCATTCATCCATTCATCTATCTATCTATTTATCCATCCATCCATCCATCCATCCATCCATCCATCCATCCATCTATCCATCCATCCATGCATCTATCCATCCATGCATTCATTCATTCATTCATTCATTCATCCATTCATCTATCTATCTATCTATCCATCCATCCATCTATCCATCCATGCATCTATCCATTGATGCATTCATTCATCCATCTATTCATCTATCTATCCATCCATCCATCCTTCCATCCATCCATCCATCTATCCATCCGTCCATCCATGCATCCATCCATCCATCCATCCATCCACCCATCCATCCACCCATGCATCCACCCATTCCTTCCTCCATCCATCCATCCATCTATCCATCCATCCATGCATCTATCCATTCATTCATTCATTCATTCATTCATTCATTCATTCATTCATTCATTCATTCATTCATCCATTCATCTATCTATCTATCTATCTATCTATCCATCCATCCATCCATCTATCCATCCATGCATCTATCCATTGATGCATTCATTCATCCATCTATTCATCTATCTATCCATCCATCCATCCGTCCATCCATCCATCCATCTATCCATCCATCCGTCCATCCATGCATCCATCCATCCATCCATCCATCCACCCATGCATCCACCCATTCCTTCCTCCATCCATGCATCCACCCATCCAAACCACCCTTGTACTTACATGTGTAGACGGCGCATTGCGTTATTAACGTCGTCGCTAGATGGCGCAGCTGAGACGTGACCCTTGCGCCCTCCCACGTCGTCTTGTCCTTGCGTACGTGTTGTCCGCTACGTGAACCGACAGGAAGTCATGAATCATTAACTGGTGAGCAAACTAGCCTCCTGGGCAGGCCCCGCGGCGGTGGGGAAGAGTTTTTAACCCGTTATTTTAATATAGCCAGCTATCGTACATAGCCGCGGGGAGAAGGTTCCTACCTGTTCCGAATTGTTTAAGTTCTTGTTGTGAGGGCTAGCCCTTTATAATAGCCTCCGGCTAGTTGGGCAGTCCTGGCTGTATACATATGTCTTATTCAGCCTAATAAATCAAATCAAAGGTTTCATTCTCGGGCGGAATGGAACCTTCTCTCGGCAGCGATGTAGGATGGCCGGCTATATTAAAATAACGGGTTAAAAACTCTTCCCCCCCGCCGCGGGGCCTGCACAGGAGGCTATGAGCAAACGTACCATTCTACTCACAACTAAACTTAGACGAGTGGTCAAAGGTTAATGACCCGAGGTGACCCCTGGAAAGCCAACGCAAAGTACACGTGTTAAGATGTTGTGACAACTGCTATTGATGATTTGGTCATCATGGACTACATGTGAATGTGTGTACAGTTTTAGTAGGAATTTGAATGATGTAAACTTTATCTTCTGGATATATTTTGTCTGGCCCTTACCTCTTCCCTCATGACCTCAATGATAAGCGGTTTGCATGCCGGTTTGAGCTTTCATGAATAAAGAATGGTTCAAATCAACAAACAAACAAAACAAGAAATCTCTTCAAAGATTTAAAACCTCTGGGAAGTATATAATGCATAATGTTAACAACGACCTCTGAAAATTTAAGAACATCACATTAGCACAGAATAATAAAGGATATTAGTATTGAGCTCATGAAGACAATGCTCAAGCACTACTTCCGTGTTTCTACAAAATGTTTCTTAATTTACTCACCTTGTTTCTTGGTTTGGTGATGTCTTGCCTGATTTTTGCGGTGTGCAGTAAGCGGTGAACAATGACAACTGTTCCATGAACGTTGTGACACCGCGCCAGTGCCCTGTTGTACAGAGCAGTAGCTCTGGTCAAGTTTCTAGTGTCTCCAGTTTCTGTTCCTCTTTTCAGGTACACGTCACCCAGACTCTTGATCGCTTCTGTTTCTAACATGCTGTTGTCGTTTACTATCGCCTCTACCATCACCTGTGCGTATCCACCCAGCAAAGAGTCTGTGTTACCTCCGGTAGCCCGTCTCTCGTCCAGATCTTGGAACTTTACCGCTACCTTTGCAGGTGTAGTTGTCTCCTTGTCTTTAGTTGGCTGTTCTTTACCCTGTGACGACAGCCCTTGTAAAAGCCTCTCCGTGTAGTGGTAGCGGTGTTCTATACCATCTGCCTGTTCCTCATGGTAACACCGCACCATAGCAGCAATGTAAAGCGCCAAGGCTGTGTTGAACTTCCCCACGTCCTTCCCGAGTCTTCCCTTCTCCACGTTCACTTCGCCCAGAGTTTTGAGCAGCTCCACTTCCGCCAGCCTGTCCGTGTCGGCCATGGCGTCCACTAGGGCACGGAGGTAGCCTGTCTCCGCCCGGGCTAGTCCGTACCTCCTGCCCTTCTCGTCCGCCTCACGGAGTTTCTCACACACCCGCAACATGGCGACCCTCTGCTGAGAGAACGTCTGTAAAACTGTTCCCCGTTCTCCGTGTTGGCTTTATGCGCGTGACTCGGGCAAACACAGGTCTGGACAAACATCCCGCTGCTGGTGTCAACATTACATCATCCCTCAGCCGATAACAAGGTCCAAAAGTCCAGTACGCCCACTTATATATAGCCAGCACTCGTAGACATGTCCGTTAGCGTGTTGTATCAGTTGGTTTAATGTTATGTTTTTTTATTTCTCCGCACAGAGTTTCTCACAACTTAACCCACGGTGTTTTTATATTCCAACATTTCGTGACTAGACATGGTGACGGCACACACTTGAAAGTTATATCAATTTATTTTATGCCACCACCAACGCAGAGGACAAATACAGGACAGAAAAAATACTAATTTTTACTTAAGTTAAGTGAGGCAAGTCGTGTTAAGTGACTTTTCCAAGGGCACATTACAAGATAGCACATTACTCGAACCTGGGACCTCTTGGTTCTAAGTCGAGCACTCTGCCGTTACGCCACACGACTCCGGATTATTTTACCTCTGCTATATGTGGTAATGAAAGTATTGTGGAAAAATAAGACCTATCATGCCATCATTGTCTGCTGGTAAGAACGCACATAAGGATAGGGCTGGTGCTGACCTTGGTGCTGATCATGTCATTCCGCAGGCACCTGCTAGATGGCGCTTCAACACGGTATAGCCACTTCTAGATCGGCACGATTCACGGTAGATGTGGCAGTTATTTATATTAGTCCCCAACAGTCCTCAATAGACAACTATGGGTGTGGCTGATATGTATGTAGATATAGCGCATTTTGTGTGGAGGAGGGGGGCTACAACCATCATCCTATATTCTGTTTGCTCAATCGTACATACCAGTTGTCCAGTAGATAGGTATCACCACATTGTTAAAAAACAACAATTTTATTTGATCGTTTTGTTCTGTTGCAATGAACCTGCCTTCTTACCGTCGCTATTGTTGTCATGGTGAGAATCACCGGCTCATTCAATACCATCGTGATGCTGATAATCCACATCTTTCATCATCCATAACTTCTGTTCACTCACTCACTCACTCACTCACTCACTCACTCACTCACTCACTCACTCACTCACTCACTCACTCACTCTCTCTCTCTCTCACTCTACTCTACTCTACTCACTCACTCACTCACTCACTCATTTACTCCCTTATTCACTCGATCACTCACTCACTCACTCACTCTCACACTCACCCATCCACTCACTCACTCACTCACTCATTTCATTGAGCTTACTCGGAACTCATATACATGTATGACTTTGTTTCCTTTATTCATTGTCGTGCTAATCCCTAGATACATTCTAGATATAGAACACAAAGGAATTGTCCAAATGGCTGCCTACTTACAATGAGTGCAAGAAATTCCACCAAAGACTACAAGTCTATCTATTTGTCTCCCTACGCAATACATAGTCTTGCAAAGTACATCAATTCCCCTTATTATGTAATAAAAGCTGCCATACTTACATAGTAAGCAATTTGTGACCAAGATAGCTATTTAATGGCATGATATGGCAAGGCAGATTGGAGGTGTTCAGTAGTGTCTAGTTAGCTAATCCTGAGTGACGATTTGCGACAACTAATAATGGCTTTACTCTACTCGCCGAGGGCACTTTTACATAGTCTAATATGGTTCAGTACTATTGCAATGTTGGGATGTGCCCGATTTTCCCTGTAGATAACTTTCATCATATTCAAAGACTGTTGGTAATACCACATGGCTTGACTGTGATTACCGAGGTGACTCCAACATGCCCCGATGTTGTTTAGTGATTTAGCAATGTCAGGATGTGGCGTTGTTTCGCCATAGATAGCCTTCCTCATCTTCAGTGACTGTTCGTAATAACTGATAGCTTTCCTCTGATCGCCAAGCTGATTCCAACAGTTTCCAATGTTGCATAGTGATGACGCAATGTCAGGATGTGGCGTTGTTTCGCCATAGATAGCTTTCTCCATCTTCAGTGACTGTTCGTAATAAGTGATAGCTTTCCTTTGATCACCAAGGTGACTCCAACATGTCCCAATGTTGTTTAGTGATGATGCAATGCCGGGATGTGGCGTTGTGTTGCCATAGATAGCTTTCTTCATCTTAAGTGACTGTTCGTAATAAGTGATCGCTTTCCTATGATCACCAAGGCCCCTCCAACAGTTACCAATGTTGTTTAGTGATGACGCAATGTCAGGATGTTCTGTTGTTTCGCCATAGATAGCTTTCTTCATCTTAAGTGACTGTTCGTAATAAGTGATAGCTTTCCTCTGATCACCAAGGTCACTCCAACATGTCCCAATGTTGTTTAGTGATGACGCAATGCCGGGATGTGGCGTTGCTTCGCCATAGATAGCTTTCATCATCTTCAGTGACTGTTCGTAGTACGTGATAGCTTTTCTCTTATCACCAAGGCCACTCCAACTATTTCCAATGTTGTTTAGTGATGACGCAATGTCGGGATGTGGCGTTGTTTCACCATAGATAGCTTTCTTCATCTTCAGTGACTGTTCGTGATAACTGATAGCTTTTCTCTGATTACCAAGGTTTCTCCAACATATCCCAATGTTTCCCAGTAATGAGGAAACTACGGGACGCATTTCGGTGCCTGCATGAATAGTATTTCCAACTCTGAGTGACCCTTCGTAGTAGCTGATCGCTTTCTCATAGTCACCACGACTGTGCGAGACACTGCCTAACTCAAAAAGTATGTTAAGCTGCTTTTCTTCGTCACCACTCGCCTCTTCCAGCGCTGCCTCAAAGTAACGTATGGATGCGTCTAACTGCAACAGCTGATGCGTGATTCGACCCCTGGTTTCAGCCGAGTTGTCAAAAATGGCAGTTGGGAATATCTTTGCTGTTCGATTATCCTTTTCAACTGTATCCATAATACATCTTTTTAATGGAATGGATGTATAGTAGTACCTGAAGAACATTTTAGAGTTTGGTATGTGGAAAACTGATTCGACGATGGTGTCATCTACGTCGAGATGTTTGCCTAGGTCCGTTTTCATCTTCGTGAGAGGAGACAGTCTGTCCTTCTGTCCTCCGTTGGCAATGTACGTTCTTAACCGTAGCTCCGCTGAGATGCTGATCAGTACAGTCAAGTGGTGGGCATCTTCGTGACTGATCCGCTGTGTCTTGTGTAACTCTTCTATCATTCCCCACACACTGGGGATCGTGATACCACAGCAAATACTCAACACATCAACGGCCACGCTGGGAAAACGGTAGATTTCCTTCTTCACATCCAGAAGTTGTGCCGTTGGTTTAACGTTTTCTATTTGTCGAATATTATCCTTTAGTATCAGCATTGCGGACAATCGCGACAGAACAGGGGAACGGTCTAAACTTTTGTTGACTCTGTTCACATAATCTTCCACCAAAGACCTGTCCCCTGTTAAGTAGGTCACCCGTCTGAGGATGTCTGACAGGTGATAGCCTTCCGCCAGGGCGATGTGCAGATGCTGATATTCGGCCAACTTGGCAGGAGTCTGGGTGAGACTAACGGCAGGTTTGCTTTTGGTTTCGTCTCTTCCAAACGGAGTCTTAGAAGCCCATGGCATGAAGCCGTCGAAGGCAAAGCCGCGAGGTGTGACGGAGTCGTAGAACCAGTTTTTCTTTGGGTCTTCTGAGAGAAAGTCATTGAGTGACAGGATGGCCATGGCTGGGAGGATGGTTTCCCCAAGGTTGATGACTTTGAGATGTAAGTAGTGTGTGAGATTTAGGAAGTACCTCCGTGTATCATCATCATCCTTCCCCTCCTCAATTAGAATGGCGGACTCCAGGTCCGAGTACGCCGTCACCAGTTCTGTGGCCTGTGACCCCAACCCGATGAAAGCGTACTTACAGGGAGGGGTACCGAGTTTGGCGATGCATTCATCTGTCAGTACTTGGATAAACTCTTGTCTTCCGAGTGTGATGCCCTTAAACAAGTTCTTGATTGCTTCAGCTCGTTTGATCTCCACCTCTCTCACGACGGGATCGTCTTTATCATACTGATAAGGGTTGTGTTCCTGATGAATTGCGTCGAGCTGAGATTTTGCACAGGCGCGCGAGTTGTCCAGTTCCTTTATGTGATCTAACGCGCTGCTATACGGACACGGTTCACAGTCAAGGTTACAGGTGTTTCTAAGAAACTGCCTGTCTGTTTCTTGCAGTTTTGTTACCATGTTTTGTTTGTCTCCATCTGTTCTGGCCATGGAGGCGTTATACAGAGCTGCCGCCTGTGTGAATTTCCTACCTTCTTCTGTCCGCTTACCTCGCTCGACGTAGACGTCACCCAACCTGCACAGACAGTCGGCTTCTTTAGCCTTGTTGGGTTTACTGCGATCTGTTGGTAGAAATTTAAAAAGATCATATAGAAGCGCTTTTTTCTTTTTAGCTTAATACAAAACCAAGTCTTTCATTGTAGAGGAATATAGGCTGATTAAATTGTCAATGAAAAATTAAGAAAAGACTTTAGATTATATTATGTATGAAAAGTTTTAACAGACCGTGAACCAGCTTCAGGGCGGCTGCTAGGTTCTGCTCTGCTGCGTCCAGGTCTCCATTTCTTACATCACGGTCTGCCGTCTGGATGTACCTGCGGTAGGATCTGAACAACGAAACAAACGTTGTGAAATAATCATGCTGTACAATAGCAATATTATGCCAATTATCCATTAGTATTGTGACATAAATCTGCACAGCCTGTACTACTGTGATTTGTATAACATTGCAGACCTAGTGCTATCGGCTACTCCTCGGCCATTTTCCACCACCTACAACACAACCAGGACAACTCCTTCAAACTCGAGACCACAGATATCTTAGACCGCGAAACACGCTGATGGGAACGGGGTGTTAAAGAGGCAAAATATGAAAGAATGTACAACCCAACCCTCAACAAGGAAGGGGCTACGGGTAGATCTCTCCGGCACTTGATATTTGGCGCTCCCTACCCCGAGGACAGACAACACTTAAGCTCCTGTTCTGCTAACAGGAGCTTTCTGACTTAGCATAAACTTGTCTTAACTTGTCTGACTTTTGTTCCCCTTTTTGACATCCAAATATTGTCTTCATTTTATTTGCATATCAATGAACAGTTTGTGCTTATAAACCTGCTTTCTCCTCTGGCTAAGCCAGTCATTGACGAAAGCTAGTGGATACTAGCTGAAACGTCTGACGTTCCAAAATTATATCCAGTTGCTTGAGTAACTGCTTTTTGGCGTATTTTATATTAAAACGTCAGTGATCTCCAAGCAGTGTGCATGCATCTGTATTTACCACATTAAGACAGACTACATATATATATCTATAATATAAAAGTACGTTGAATTTGGTCAATGGTTCCAGGTTTTGAGTAAGGTATACCAAACCAAACAGTAAACGAATACTTCAAAATCTTTGACAAGACAGGCGGAAATTTGGGAGGGGCAAATTATACACACTGCTTCTCATATTCTATATTGAAAATGCAACAAAACAACATTCTGAAATGCACACGTATACACCTGGTGTTTCTGTTTGTTGCAAGTGTTGAAGCTTAAATCATTTTTTCTTCCACAGAGTCCATTCGGGGAGCCACGGTCGTCATCACTGGCTGCAGTACCGGCATCGGCGAACAGATGGCGTACCAGTACGCTCGGCTGGGAGCGAAGATCCTCATCACAGCCAGGAGGGAGAACCGCCTCAAGGAGGTGACGGTTTCCTTAGTTTACAAAGAGAACGTCTACGTATATTGGTGACTACAAAATGCTTTGCAGAATGCATTTCTTCCAAAACAGCAACAAAGTCATTCTGTTTCTTCTTTTCACGTTTAGATTTGCAGAAGGAAAACACATTGTTCTTGCTCCGTTTCTTTTTCTTGTCCAAGCAAAAAAGGTCAATGACCTGGACCAGACGGCTGTCACCATAGTAACTGGTGCTGTAGCAGACACCCTGTGGTGTTGGATCACATTGTATATCTCTTACATGTTGCACTCTTGTTCTGTTCAGGTAGTAGCCAAGGCGAAGTCTTTCGGTGCTGAGGACGCGCACTACGTGGCCGGGGACTTTGCACCATTTTGGGATCTTTCAGGTGGTCTCGTGTTCGGGAAATCCTGCTGGTATACCTTATAGTTATACCATATCTGTACAACCAAGAATTACAGTACAGTATATTGGTGATCAACTGGACACTTGAATTCCTATCTGGCCGTAAAATTCACTCTACTTTACACTCATTCACTGTGCAGTCGCAGTAATATGTCACATTTTACCGTTTTTTTTAAATGTTGCCGTATATGGTGTTAATCATCTGTGCTATTGAAATTGGTGGCATTGGGCGTGTTTTTGCTGGGGATACGTTTTTTTATGAATTTTTTTTTTGGGGGGGGGGTCTTTCGGAAAGTGTCTGAGGGTAGTTTTATTTTGGGAGGGGGAGAGTTTGTCGCTATATCAACACTGTGTGACGAAAGAGTCGACGTGTGATGATAATGATGTACTAAATTATCCCTAGTGCCTACTGCCATAGGTGGTAGTGGAAAGACCGGGGAAAACAAGACCTATCCTGTCATCATTGTCAGCTGGTAAGAACGCACATAGGGATAGGGCTGGTGCTGTCCTTGGTGCTGATCGTGCCATTCCGCAGGTACCTGGTAGATGTCGCTTCAACACAGTATCGCTACTGGCACTTATCATAAGCAAGAGGTCTGCTAAGTCATAGGAGTTTAAATTTTACTGTCTATGTCAAAATGATGCAATTTTATTCTAAAAAAAGGCCAGCATTTTAAGCTCTCTACATCGCTGGTTGTGGAACCAGTGACACAATAGTGAATCTTGTGCCTACATATCATTCAGCCACTGCAATGTGTACAAATGTATGTCGAGGAATCAAATTTCAATGTCACTGTTTCTTAAAGAATGTTAGAAAATTGTGCCAATAAGTCTATATTATTCTGGATACAATAGTGACAGATTGCAGAACTTCGTGTTTTACAGTGCGGTCACCTTTGTCGTAGTTCGTCACCCAATTTTGGTGTTGCAGCATTTTTCAGGCAAGCCGTGACAGAATCAACTGCAGACAAGGATTGAAGGCAGCTTTTTCCAACAAGAGACTGTGCATTTTTCAGGATTTCAGTTTCAGAACTATCCCAAGAGTGACTTCAATTTGCGATTGTACTAGTATAATCCCTGATTTTTTTCACTGGACTGTTATGTTCACTGTTTTCATTGTCATCATCATTGTCACTTCTGTACTGTGAACTCATCATTACAGTTAACAAATAATTCCTGAATGTTCATGTTCTGTTTCCTGCACCTGTGTCCACCGTGAATATATAATTCCGTTGATATGTCCATTTTTCTCAGACCAACTTTTGCTACCGTGAACATAAAGTGAATTACAGTATGTGACCTGCACCTGAGTGACACTAAGTGCATATTGTGATGTAAACTCTACAGATTGCCCAACATTGTACCGTAAAACCTGTGAAGATATAGTAAAGAAGGGAAACCCTTCACTTTATTGTTGTTGCTTTTACATTTGTTCATAAAGTAAAAGGCAAACTTAACATCAAAAGTCGTTTCAGACCCCTTGAAGATCAATGTCGAAAAAGTTTTTGTGTATCTTTTGCGAATTAGAAAAGTACTTGGAATCATCCACCCTCCTTGCCTTTACCTTTGCATACTTGTAACCTGCAATTTGAAAGACCTTCCAAAAGGATTTCCCCAAAACACAAGGCCATGAATCAGTCATGATACAGAAAACCCCTTAAAGAGCCATTCATAACTATAACCTTAGGACCAGTCCTGTCCACCATGTTGGTCATCCGCATCTTTCATCCACCATAACTTCTGTTCATTCATTCATTCATTCATTCATTCATTCATTCATTCATTCATTCATTCATTCATTCATTCATTCATTAACTCTCTCATTCACTCATTCACTCACTCACACTCATTTACTCACACTCACTCACTCATTCACTCACTCACTCATTCACTCACTCATTCAATCACTTACACATACACACACACACACACACACACACACACACACACACACACTCGCTCACTCACTCATTCACTCACTCATTTCATTGAGCTTACCCGGAACTCATATACACGTTTGACTTTGTTTCCTTTATTCATTATCGTGCTAATCCATGATTCTAGATACATGTATAGAACATAATGGAATTGTCCAAATGGCTGCTTACTTACAATAAGTGCAAGCAATTCCACCAAAGACTACAAGTATATCTATTTGTCTCCCTACGCAATACATAGCCTTGCAAAGTACATCAATTCCCCTTATTATGTATTAAAAGCTGCCATACTTACATAGTAAGCAATTTGTGACCAAGATAGCTATTTAATGGCATGATATGGCAAGGCAGATTGGAGGTGTTCAGTAGTGTCTAGTTAGCTAATCCTGAGTGACGATTTTCTATAACTACTAAAGGCTTTACTCTACTCGCCGAGGGCACTTTTACATAATTCAATATTGTACAATATCTTTCTCATGTTGGGATGTGACGTGTTGTCTCCATAGATAACTTTCATCATATTCAAAGACTGTTCGTAATACTTGATGGCTTTACTGTGATCACCGAGTTGTTTCCAACATACTCCAATGTTAGAAAGTGATGAGGCAATGTCAGGATGTGGCGTTGTTTCTCCATATATTGCCTTTCTCATCTTCAGTGACTGTTCGTAATAGCTGATAGCTTTTCTTTGATCATTGAGGTGACTCCAACATGCCCCAATGTTGTTTAGTGATGACGCAATGTCAGGATGTGGCGTTGTTTCGCCATAGATGGCTTTCATCATCTTCAGTGACTGTTCGTAATAACTGATAGCTTTCCTCTGATCACCAAGTTCATTCCAAACTGTCCCAATGTTGTTTAGTGATGAAGCAATGTCGGGATGTGGCATTGTCTCGCCATAGATAGCTTTCCTCATCTTTAGTGACTGTTCGTGATATCTGATAGCTTTCCTCTGATCACCAAGGTCACTCCAACAGTTACCAATGTTGTTTAGTGATGTAGCTCGCTAAGGTTCCTGCCTTCTGCTTCTTTGTTAGCCATTTTGTGTATCATATATTGATCAAAGGCTACCACGGAGTAACTGTGTACGTGTAGCGGGCAGGTAGACGCTAGGGAGTTGCTTGAACAAGGCCCGGGGGCGATGGAAGACAGCGATCTCATGGCCACTAGTGGGTAGGTAAAAAAACTAACGGTTCGCAGAGCACAACTTATCCGGTTCGCGTTCGGGACACTAAAATCCCTGATTGATATCGTTTATGACTGATTTGTAGGGACCAAAGACTGCTCATTCAGCGTTACTTCCCTCCAAAATCTCTATTAAAGTTCAAACCAGCTCTTTCGCTTGCTGCCCTAATTTGTATGTAAATTGGCTTGGTTGTTGAGTGATGAGAGCCCCAGGAGGCGTAAGTAGTATAGGAGGCCCAGTCAATATATTATCATCAGTCGGCTAACGCTTGTGGATAGATGATTTTTGGTGTCACAGTGACACACACACACACACACACACACACACATACACACACAGTGACACACACACACACACACACACACACACACACACACACACACACACACACACACACACACACTAATATACATACAAGGTAAATACAACAATATTTGTACATCTACGTAACATAACATTATAGGGAAGTCTGAAAATATTATAAAATGTAACACTACATTGTACCATGTATGCTCAGAGTTCCACATGAAGACAGCTGGTTGATCAAGCTGGAAAAACCACAAGTCTTGAATGGTGTTGAAGAAAGAGATCAGAAGAGGACTCCTCCAGAAGACAGCACGCAGATAACGCATGGCATGTTTTGCAAGTCCTGCTTCTGTCAAATGTATTTCAATTCGCAGTAGGATTCGGAGGGAAAAGGAGGTTTTTGCAGCATTTCGAATCTGTGATTGAAGCAATTCTGTAACAATATACTTGATCGAGTCCTTGATCGAGTGTTCATACAATATGCCGTAGGAGCAACTTGTGAGATGCAAACGATATATTCCAGAAGACAATTGTACATTGTACAATAGATGCTATTTTCCGTCTGTTTTGTGCTGTTAGTTTGTTTTCCAAAACGTGTAACAGTTATATGTATTCGGTTCCAAACATAAGAAACCCTTGTTGTTCCAACAGGTCTATTCAAAAGGCAAATCAGAGTGGCTAGTGTGTAAGGCTAAGATTAGGGTTCTAGTTGTGGCTAGTGTGTAAGGCTAAGATTAGGGTTCTAGTTGTGGCTAGTGTGTAAGGCTAAGATTAGGGTTCTAGTTGTGGCTAGTGTGTAGGGTTAAGATTAGGGTTCTAGTTGTGGCTAGGGTGTAAGGCTAAGATTAGGGTTTTAGTTGTGGCTAGTGTGTAGGGCTAAGATTAGGTTTCTAGTTGTGGCTAGTGTGTAGGGTTAAGATTAGGGTTCTAGTTGTGACTAGTATGTAGGGCTAAGATTAGGGTTCTAGTTGTGGCTAGTGTACAGGGCTAAGACGGTGCCTTGTCTGCGTGTCTGTTCAGCAATGGGACAAGCTGGTGGCCTGGGTAGTGCTGGTACAACAGTGGCCGTACCAAGTCAGGGTTATATAGGTCTAGGGCTCTGGTTGTGGCTAGTGTACAGGGCTAAGACGGCGCCTTATCTGTGTATCTGTTCAGGACTGGGACAAGCTGGTAGCCTGGGTAGTGCTGGTACAACAGTGGCCGTACCAAGTCAGGGTTATATAGGGTTAGGGTTCTGGTTGTGGCTAGTGTACAGGTCTGATACGGTGCCTTGTCTGTGTATCTGTTCAGGACCGGGACAAGCTGGTAGCCTGGGTAGTGTTGGTAAATCAGTGCCGGTGGTCGTACCAAGTCAGGGTTATACATGTATAGGTCTAGGGTTCTGGTTGTGGCAAGTGTACAGGGTTAAGACGGTGTCTGCGTGTCTGTTCAGCAATGGGACAAGTTGGAAGCCTGGGTAGTGCTGGTACAACAGTGGCCGTACCAAGTCAGGGTTATATAGGGTTAGGGTTCTGGTTGTGGCTAGTGTACAGGGCTAAGACGGTGCCTTGTCTGTGTGTCTGTTCAGGACTGGGACAAGCTGGTAGCCTGGGTAGTGCTGGTACAACAGTGGCCGTACAGGACCAGCTGGATCGTCCTTCACGCTGAAGACCTCGAGCTGAAGGCAGTCATGAAAAAACGGGAGAAGCTCAGCGGCTGCGTCGAACAAGGACCGTAAGGCAACATACTCCTTATATAGTCACGGGGATCTGACGCAATTAGTCACGTGGTTATGACGAAATCAACCGTCAGCCGTGTTGGCACTTCGGCAGAACGTACTGCACTGCGCGAAACCCGTAATGTATTGTACATAGCACTTCGGCAGAATGTTTCATATAAGGTCGTATTCGCTTATATAAGGTTAGCATTTCGACAGTAGTTTCCAAATGTTGTGTCAGAAAAGATATCGTCTGCAACAGGCAAAATTCTGATGCAACTTTGACCAGAAATCCAACGAAAAACGCGAAAATCCAGGGTTCTGCGCAGGCGCAGTACGTTCTGACGACGTGCTGCCGTGTTGGTGGTTTAACGATGCATGTAGGGAATCTAGATAACAATTTCTTTCAGCATTAAAACGAACGATTTTCGCTTAAGTGCCGAGATGGCATTGTATAAAACGTTCCTGACCTAAAATCGCGCCTTTTTTTTATCTGCCGATTCACGGTCGCCATCTTGGAGCCTGCCACCCTCCAACATGGCGGCGGCTATTCAAAGGTTATAACGTAACGTGCATATGTCATATTTTGGAACACTTTTTCATACCTAGAGGCTACCAAACTTGAAGCGATGAATTACAACTTGTGTTACATGTTTGTACATGTTTCAAACACATGATACTTCTCTCATACAGGTAAAATGGAACATTTTTAAGAAAATGATCAGTGTTTTTTTTTTCAACCATAGAGACGACTACATGGACAAGAAACTCCTCGCCATCTTTAAGTCTGCACAGGAGAAGCAGAAGGAGCTGGAGAAGAAGGGAGAAGCCTTAAAGAGGTTAAACTCCTTGGATGGAGACACTGAACTCCTTGAACTGTTCCTTCAGGAGTTTGACTTTAGTGTGCAGGTAAGACATCTACTGTTTGAAAATTAGACGTGCTGACAGAAGGAAAACATACTGTTTTTGTTTCGGATCTGTTTTCTCTTCTGCAGTTCCAAAAAGATGCCTGGACTAGACGGTTGTCACAATGCTTACTCAAGTTGTAACGGACACAATGTGGTCCTGATCATGAGTTACATTACATAGCAAGTGGCAGAGCAGAGTTGTGGGCTTGTCACCATACACATCAACGTCTTTGAGTAAGAATAAACAGAGCAGTTAGGCTAGACCATGTGAAGGTGACATGTGTATTTTTTTCTGATTACGTTAAAGTTCTAGTTAAGTTTTATTTCTTTTCTGGTTTCAGGACATGTTCGACCTCCTCCCCGTCACGACAAACTTGGACTCTTCCATCAAGATGACGATCAACTCTGCGATTGGCCAGGCATGACGTCACGCAACCTACTGACGTCATGCAACCTACTGACGTCATGCAACCTATTGACGTCATGCAACCTGCTGAAGGCGGGACCGGTCAAATAATAAGCAACGAACTAAGTGTTGGTGGCAACCTGATACAAAACCAATAAGTCGGCAGAGAATGCCTTGCCGATGCGGGTGACATGTCCCGGGCTTGAGACACTAAGACGTAGGCACTATACCCAGTAAAACTCTCTCGTGTTGCTTTACAGTATAGTAGGACCTTCTAGAGTTGCATTTACATGTTTTTATAGAGTATTGTGGTTGTTAATCGGTTTCTGTACATAAATATTTATAGCACAAACACTTAGTTTAATAGAAGTTGTTATTACTAATGATTAAGTAGTACTCAGTCTCTTAGTGTCACTGACGAAAGCTACAAAATGTAGTAGATGCTATCTGAAACGTCTGACCGTTTCCAAAATCATGTCCAGTTTCTTGAGAAACTGCTTTTTGGCGTATGAAGTGTTTCGTTTATGCAAACAACCAAAACGGCCTCGGTTTGGAAATATGGCATAAGCATAACATGAGTAATTTTACCTGCACTTCACATGGCAGTTATTAGGTGGCGTTATTGGGTTGTCTTTTCATCGGTTTGATCAAATTTTTTTTTGTTTTTTTTTAATATTCCGAAACATCTAATCACAAGACGTGGTGACGACACACTCAAGTTTCTTCAACTTATATTAATGACGACACCAACACAGGGGACAAGACAATACTCATTTTCACCTGAGCGAAGTGAGGAAAGTCGTGTAAAGTGCCTTTCCCAAGGGCACAAGATCGGTGGCATGTCAGGACTCGAACCCAGGGCCTCTGGTTTCGAGTCGAGAACGCTGCCGCTGCCGCTGCGCCACACGACCCCACCCATGATCAAAGGTTGCACTGAGGAGAGAACAACGTTCAAGTTTTGTGGTTCGAATAAAGTTAACCATGCTTTTTCTTCCTTTCTGGGGCATAAATGGTAGTTGTTTCTTATTCTCCAAGCTGAAGTTCAGACTTAAACGTATTTTTGACGTGTTTAATCTGTTTCAAGGGGATTTTCTCTTTGCACCGGTTTAGTTTTTTCGACAGTCTACGGTGTCGCATCGGATACTACCCTGCCGATTTGTCAATTTGATACTGTCTTAACTTTCAGATTTGATACTGACTTGCTAGTTTGATACTGGCTTGCAGACACAAAACTATCTGCTCGAAGATAAGGTCTTACTGTTTGTTATAGAAGGGGGTGATATGACGCCACTGAAGACAATAAAAATATTGATATAATAAAGTAATCTTAAACAAAGCAATTATAACTGAGACGGTGCAATTTATGAATATGTATTGTGCAGGTATATATATATATCAGTACAACTACTGAAAATTAACTATAAATACAACATTATACCAAAACGCAAATACCAAACGAAATGTCACATGATGTGAAATTATTTTTCGAAAAGAGATAAAAATCAATACTATTGGCTTAAGTTTTTTTTCAAACCAAATGCTAGATAATAGCTATAATAATATAACTAGCTATAATAATATAACTAGTTAATAACAAGTGTTAGTGTGATAGTTGATTCTTAACAGGATATTAACCAATAACATGGTTAGCAACAATAACATGCCATAAACTATAGACATCGATCCATTTATTGTATGACCAAAAAGTCTGCTATGTAAACGTCCACTTTGAATATGCAGAGGAGTCACTGTAAACAATTAAATGTTTTCGAAGGATAAAGATTTTTCTAATCTTCATAACTACGATGTCTACGTTTTGAAATGTACAATATTTTGTGTATTTTAGTATCATGATCTTAAAGATGTAGTAAGGTGGTATTCGATATTTGTTTTTAGTCCTCACGTGCATCATGTAGTCTAGACATTTTCAACCTACATGTACCATCTTTGGAAATAGACCCCCCCCCAAAAAAATTACCTACCTACCCAGTACCTAGCTACCCCCCCCCCATAAAAAACGCTACATACCCAGTCTTTACTATGATAACAAACCAGAACAGAACACAGATATTTGACGGCAAATGCAGGTTTATTTAGACTAATTAAAAATGACAAACGATCGCTTAACTTAAGCATGTTTAATCTAATGTATTAAGGTTTAGGGATAACGTGGCTATAATGTTGTTTTCAAAATATTGATAATATCACTACACAAATGAAGTCATACAGTAAGGGATACATGTAGCTATAAATTGTTGGTCAAACGGTGGACAGTTGATGATGTCTTACATAGTACTGATTTCTTCAAGCAATAAAGTCCGGAAATAAACAAGATGACAGATTGTTATTTGTCTTACTCAATACGTCAGTTCATGGATGGAACATCGCATGCATGATGTCAAAGATGAATGCCTCTAACGTGTAGATGGTTCTTGTACAGACTGTGCTTGATACATGTCCTGACGTGTTTGTTTACGTCTCACAAGTCTTCAACTTTGACATATGCATCACTTTGCACATGCGCATTTAAATCCGTGACTCGCTGCAGTATTATGGATAAACAAGTATGTCGGCAGAAACCCTGGCACTGCGCCTGCGCTAAACCTTGATGCTTCGCGGCCACCATTAAATGCTTGGTCAGGAAATAATTTTCCTTTGCAGACGAATTATTTTCCGACACAAAACTTAAAAACTACAGACGGGATGTTTTCCTTACATATACAAATACGACCTTAACTTAGACGCTTTGCCATGGTATTATGCACAATACATTACGGGTTAGGCGCAGGCGCAGTACGTTCTGCTGACGTGCTGAATGAACATATGTTAACCAGACGTTGCCTTGCTTTAATAACATAACCGGAAGTTGATGTGTGATGTTTACTATCAACAGCAGCTCACCGATATTCAAGTATACAAGTATACCCAGTGAATCGATTTTGGTGAAGGTTATGGATTGATGTAAATTGATTTAACGCCATTTTGAACACATTTTACTTCATAATTATCAATATATCAACTCATACATTACTTTCTTTTAAAACAAATAACATCTTGGGTATATCCCTTATCAGGTGCATAATACCGGTATCTCAACCATCAAAATGTTTCAAACTGAAGTTGTTGTTGCATTCAAGTTGGAGTAAACAAATTTGCTTTCTTAGTCTGACAATTACCTTTTGTACATGTTAACCAACATACTTGTTATGTTATGGTTCCGTAATTATGATGGTTGAAACACAAGTAGACCTGAGTGCTACAAACGGGCAACATGGTGACGGGATTTCAGACAACTGTCATCATTGAGTAACCATGATGCCAACTAGTACTTCAATTCATAACTAATGAATTGATTAGATTAAATGATAAAAATTGATTAAGAACACTCTAAACCCGTGTCATAACAAGGTAATCACACCATCGGATATTGTAAGCTGGTTCATGGTTTAAAACGCGCATGCCCAGTGTAATTAGTTGATGGCTGCTATGACATAACATAACACTCCTGGACAGGGCATACACACAAAAACAGTTACTCAGTGCCTAAAAAAAATCAGTGGATGCTACTTGTATCGTCTAACAGTTTTCAAAACTATCTAGTTGCTTGAGATACTGCTTGCTTGTGTGAAAGAAAGGTCTTGGTTCGTAACCAATTTTTAACAATTACATCGAAACGCCGGCTCTTGTTAATTTAAAAAAAATGTCATGTGAATAAAGAATCTTACTAAACGATTCAGTTACAAACCAATTAAATTCACGAATGTTTGCATGTGTGTTTTCAGGTCAGTTGTTTTCGACTTTGACCTCGTGCATGCGCAGTTCAAACCATGAACAGAATTACTGTTTACAGACATGTAGCTCACGGCCAGGTTGTAAATAGGAACGCCGCAAAAAGATAACCAAGGTATGAACCTGCTACGACCGGGTGCTTATTGTACAATGTATATTTGAATATTCTTAAGTTTTTCTACATACAATGCAGGGACATGTTGTACACGCACACATAAATGAATTTTGTCTAGTCTGTTTCTTTGATGCCTTTTATCGGTAGTAACTTTGGATACAATTTGTAGTCAGATATTGTTAAATTGACTAAACGTAAAGTTAGTCCACTTCAAAAATGATTCAGTTAGTAAATAATCAGAAAAAAATGTTTGTGCACGGTTGTCCCAACATTGTATTGCAGTTGCCGTCGTACCAATTGAATCTGAAACAACCCAACTTTTCCTGACATAAGCCTTTGTCATCATATTTTGGTATTAATAAGCAGACAATAACTGAACGTTCATGTAAAATGTATGTTGGCTATTGTTTTCAGCTTGAATATCATCATTTAGACAAAGGAACTGACAATACTTAGTTCATTTTGTGTGATTCAAATTAAGTCAAACACGTAGGTTCTTTAACCCTACCTAGACCGGGGGGGGGGCTAAAAGTGCCCTCGCCAACTTTGATGTCGCCTAGCGTCTGACCGGCTAGCCGTAGAACGGCCAAACTTGGTGACTTTTCCTAGCAGAATATTGTTGGCAACAATTTTCTATCATTGGAATAAGATATTGTTTTTTTTGTTGCCATGGCAACGGGTTTCTGACAGGCATAACGACATAAAAATTGTAGATATCATAAATTTTCACTAGTACACCATTCTCTCAAAATTTGGTGGTCATACGACATACTGTTCGCGAGTTCTTGGGGGGGGGTCAAATGAGCCCNCCCCCCCCCCGGTCCCCCCCATGTCCAAAAAAGCCCGGTCTAGGTAGGGTTAAACCGTGATTTGAACATCTTCCAGTGATTTTGCTTCAGTCTCGACACTTGAATAAAAGACTCTATTTGTACATAGAAAACCTTGTCCAAACGAGGGAAAAACAGGTAGACTTTTACTCTAGGGAAGTCATGGACTAAAGGTTGTATCAAACCCAAAGGGCTTATATATAATTACTACATTCTACATTATCTCATTTCTAGGATACCAACTCTTTGATGTGTCTTCACTCTTCACTAATTAAACGATGTCTGCAGAAAAAAAGGAGATTGCAGATAGAAAATTAAAAAAAAAATGTTCGTTCTCGAATTGAGCATGCAGAATGTTCTGCTGCACAAAAAGTAAATTTTGAAAGACATTAAATCCTTTACCCTAGAAATGAGATAAACTAGTAAACAGCGGCCCTTACTGGATCTCACACGCGTTGCGTTAGTCTTGAGGAACTTGGCAGATGCCCTACACGCCTGCAGAAAGGAGAACAAAATTGAACGTCAGAAACCTTTTTTAAGGAACTTTAAGACGTTTAAAGCAATCGGGACAAGTGGGATGCATATGACCTTCAAAAACTCAACGAAACAAAGCCGTGTGAGGGCCAAAGCTGTATATAGGGACGAGGCTTACCGAAGACTTTCACCTCGCACAGGGTCAGGGTACGGCTTTTTCCTTGCAGAGCTACCCCAACGTACCGGCCCTGCAGACCATTGCACGGCACGGACTTGTGGGCCCCTGATATGGACTGTTGGCCGCCACAGGTGCCACAGGATGGGTTACTGGCTACGCTCGGACTGTGACCGACGTGTACAGAGAAAGGGTTCAGCCTCTCGCTGCGGTCGACACGGTTGAACACATCGACGGTGAAGATTGTACGGGTACTGCCCAGATCCACCCGCCACCATGGGTTGCTTTGGAAGGCTTCTGTATGTGTGCACGTATAACGGTCGCGCCAGTTGCCGTTTGTGTTCCCATCCACCGCATGTGAGGATACTCCGCCAGCTTTTATGGTGCTGGATTGTGCTGTGCTCCGCCCCCTTGCAAGGTTGGTAACTCCTACATAAAAGAATAAGTATCTTTTTTTTTAAATTCGGAGACATTAACTGTGAATTATTACATTGTAAGAGGCGACATGATCGTTGTCTACACATTTGACTTTTTTCATTTATATCCCATTTATATCTGCACCAGACTCAGATACCATCTATAACGGAGGACAGTTTACTACTTCTGTATACTGCTTGAAAACTATCATCAGTTTGCAGCTTAAGAATGACGGAATCACCTCACGGCTCTCCGCTAAAAGTCTTTAGCAGCAATCTGAGAAATTCTCTGCCAATAGACTGCCTGACTCTGACTAATTTCTGACTACTTGTGAGACATAATATTTACTTACCCGCATACTCAACGGAAAATCCATGATCATTAGATCTTTCGTCGGATCTGAAGACAAGGTGCATAGTCCTCCGGCTGGCCACGATCGCCGACGGAATTGTGTAGCCGCAGAATTTGCCGAGCTGTGTACCGCTGGAGGTGGCGCCGTCATGCACCGTCAGGGAGTCGTAAGCACAGTTTTTATATACCTCTACGTTCAAACTTGTAAACCTGAAACAGGTTAACGTTCAACATCAGCATATAACATAGCAAAATGCTTCCCATTTTTATCGCGAAATTATCATTAAAGATGCTGCTTGCATGGGAAAATAGTCCAAAATTAATTATGTTGATATGCGTCGATGAAGGTTAGACATCCAGGTAATACGATATGCCAAAAAACAGTTATCCAGTTGCTTGAGTAACTGTTTTTTGGCATATGTTGATATGATTATATGGATGACATCCGCTCGCGCATGAATTTTCGTATGTAATAGAATGCCAAAATCAAATGAAAAAGACAGACATGTAAAGAAATGAATACTTGGGTATTCGCCATACATTACTCTGTGTCATTTGTTCAACCTTCAAAACCACGTAGATTTCATAATGAAAGCAAATTGTTTGCCAAACTTTTTTATATTCGCACGCTTGCATCAGTTTTGGGGTTCCCTTAGAATGTCATCCATATATTCAAATCATGGCCTAAATCACATCGCACGCCAAAATAGCATAAATGAACAATCAGTAATGTTGCTACTTTCTGCTAGTTTGTGACTTTACAGGAGTAATTGTCTCCATAGTAATTGTCTCCATATGTCATTGGTTATCTCAGACTGGGTTGATTGCTTTACTTAGTTTGACATAAAAGTTTAAAACAAACTAGCTAAGGTTCACGTATAACCACCATATAGAGCACGTACCTTTAATTTAAAACTGTCACATGTTATAAACAGCACTGAAAGGCTATGAGACTAACGTCAAAGGACTAAGGCCAACGGAGGTACCTGATGGCGGCCAGCCTTCCCCTGCTGACAGTTATCGTCCAGGAACACCGGAGGTTGTTGTTGTACATGCCCGGGTAACCAGGGGAGGTGATTGTACCGGAGTCTCCGCTCAGTATGGCAGGATCCTGACAGCCGGAGTACTGAGCTGAGGTAGATGCTAAGATGGAAGGTGAAAATACAGTCATGATTTGCTACAGCTAGCACATATGCCGACATGCCACAGCAAGAAGAAGTGAAATTGGAATAAGCTTGGGTCCGGACACATGAGAACATTGTCAGTGAACATGTTGCGGGGTTTTACTGAAATGAAATTATGCAAGTATTTAATAAAACAACCATGAGCAGAGTTGGTTCTCATTTGGTGCACTTCTGTGCGTGTGCTTGCGCAGATTTGTGCATGTGTGCGTGCGCCTACGCGTGCGTGTTATGGATGTGTATGTGGATTTGTATGTGTAGGCGAATGTGTATGTGCATATGTATATGTATGTGTATGGTTATATGACTATGTTTATATGTATGTGTATGTTTATGTGTGATTGTGCCACGGTGTTTGTGTGTGCGTGTATGTGTAAGGGTATGTGTATGTCTATGTGAACGGATATCTATAGGAATGTGTGTATGTGTATGTATGTGCACCTAAGCACAGTCATGTGCATATGCATGCACATGTGCGCCATCAATACTAACCTAGGGTTGTTTTTAAAATCAGTCATTACCTTAAGCAGACCCAGCCGAAAACACTCTACAAAATTGTAACAAGTAACATGGTGCCTAAAGCATTAATAACATTAATTCCGAGATCTCATACCTCCATGGAATATAAACTTGACATGTAAATGTAAATTTCTTCTTTAATTATGGAAACGATCTCTACATTAACATAATAAATGCAAGGCGATGTTTACTTTTGATTAGCTTACACATATCCCACGTATGAAATTCCCATCATTCTAAGGAATGATTCTGATTAATTATGCAAAGTAGGTCCGTATTTCATAATTGGTATCTGGTTATATTCCACCTGCCATAGATTATAAATATTACATGTACCAAAGCCCCATGATGTAAAACACTGGAATTACAGAACTTCCTCATTAATTAGTCACCGTTTACATAATTTGCATCCAATAATGTAGATCTCTATCTAAGCTACCCCTTATTTGCATAATTTGCGTTTAATTATGTACAAATTTCTCTCAGCTACCTACACACCAAAAATGACAAAAATACGTTGTTCCTATCTGGACTTATTGGTTTTAGAAAAAATCGCATGAAAGTCCCCTGCAGTTCCAGAACAAGCTGCTAGGGCGGGGGCCCAAACCCACACCACTTTTCCTAGACAAGAAAAGCTATCTGTCACCAAAAAGTCAAGACCATAGCATGTTCAGGACAAAACATACAAAAACCGGAAGTTCTGCTGCAGTACCAAGGTCATCAACCGGGAGGCCCATATTTGACCTGTATCTTCCTAGGACTTACCAGCATACCAAATATCATCACAATCCATAAATGCGTTATAAATAAAGTTATGCTGACTACAAATGTGCGGAAGCGCAAACACACACACACACACACACACACACACACACACACACACAGACAAGCCTAAAACAATACCTCCATGTTTCATGGAGGTAATAAGACTAGGTACAACCAAAGGGACGTTAACAGAGAGAGTCTTTATCCTACTTGACACGACTTTATATTTGCACTCACGGGAGCAGGAAGTTGAGCCCGCTGTACTTCCAGTCCCAGCCGGACATTGCTGACAGTTGGTGGAGCCGGCGGAGCTGCTGAAGGTATCCGCTGGGCAGACCGTGCAGCTGGTGGACTTCGCCCGGGCGCTGAACCGTCCTGCTGAGCACGGGTCGCAGGCCGTCCCCTCGGCGTTACTGTAGGTCCCCGCCGGGCAGATCTCGTCCACCTGGTCTCCGTTGACGCACCTGTACCCAGACCGGCAGGCTTGACAGATGAAGGTTCCGTCCGACGTCCCTGGCACGGCCTTCTGCCCGGGGGTACAGCCGGACGTGCAGGTCCCGTTTGCCGACCTGTAGGAGCACGCGTGGCACTGGTCGGGCGCCGGCCCGGTGCACATCCTGCTCCCGGCAGAACTCACATCATGACACAGGCTGCTGCACTCTGAAACAAGTAATAGTAGTGTAAAACACGTCTTTCTATAAGGCCGCATCAAGTAATTTTTATGGATATCGTTCACGCGCGCTTTGAATTTGACCTGTTTCCATACTTGTTTCTTTTCATAACACCCAGAAAGATGTAATGACAGGAAAACAGGACAGGGTGGCAACCACTGTTTCACTGATTTACTGCATGCTGTTTTCATGACGAATAAATTAAAGAAAGAAAAATTAATACGTATTCCTGTATATGCCGCTGCCGCCATAGTGGGTTACGTTAGAGGGCACTCTTCCACACACACACACAAAGAAATAAACATACGAACAAATCTCTGCATATCCCACTGACGTCATAGTGGGTTAAAGGACACTCTTCCACATACAAACAAACAAATTTTAAGCCTTGTATACGTCACCGTTGTCATAGTGGGTAAAAGGGCACTTTCCTACACACAAACAAACAAACAAGCAAACAAACATACAATTACTTACCCTGAATATACCGCTGTCATCATAGTGGGTAAGATGACACTCTTTCAAAGACATACAAACAAAGAAACAAACAAATCCTAACCCATGTATTTGTCAATGTTGTCACAGTGTGTGAGAGGACACTCTTCCACACACAAACATACAAACATACAAACAAACAAATACGTACCCCTGCATATACCACTATCGTCGTTTTGGGCGAGAGGGTATTCTTTCACACATAAACAAACAAGCAAAAACAATTACGTACCCCTGCATGTGCCACTGTCGTCGTTTTGGGCGAGAGGGCATTCTTTTGCACATAAACAAACAAACAAACAAACAAGCAAAAACAATTACGTACCCCTGCACGTGCCGTTGTCGTCGTAGTGGGTGAGAGGACACTCTTTCACACAAAAACAAACAAACAAACAAACAAACAAACAAAAACAATTACGTACCCCTGCACGTGCCGTTGTCGTCATAGTGGGTGAGAGGACACTCTTTCACACACTCTTGCACCACATCCTCAGTACGTGTCTCCTCCATACGCTTGATACCTGTAAAATGTTTGAAAATTTGAAATTAAAATCCCAGGCCTTTTCACGGCTTTTGGTGTATAGGGGTGGATTCCCATCTCCGTTTCCATTGCTATTGGGCCACACAGTCGGGCTACAGTCCAGTGTGTTCTACTACTAGAGCAGACAAAGCAACGTGTATCTTTGATAAATATGCACACTACTTTCTCTGATTAGCACTTAAACATTTGGTATGACGGAGTTTACATTGCACCTTGCACTGGTTTTCAAGGCATGCAAACATCTTTACTGTTCCTTCTCTCCATACTATTATTGACCCAATGTCGTAGATCAGCAATAAAGCAATTTATCTATGCTCTTTACTCATCCCATCTACCATGTACAAGACTTTAAAACTTCTAATAGCGCCCGTATGGTTAATATTCAAAAGCTAGAATTGTAGAATTATATATATAACGTATGTAATTACAAAGTGATAATGAATGAATCACAAAGCGACATGTTTAAGATTAAATGAAGTAAACATTTGCAAAATTTAGCAATACGCCTAATGATGAATAATAATATTTATTACTTATCAATTACTCAAAGCACAGAGTTTTGCATTCATTTCTATATATCAAACATATTATGATATTAATCTACATTAAAAAGACTATGGAGTACGGAACGAGGATGTGCTAGCATGCTTTTACATTCAATGCTCGAATTTCTAGGTTTTTGAGATATTGTCCTATATACAATGTATGGGTTATCATAGGCCAATGTTATAGGTACCACACTCACATTCACAATTGTTGGTGCCAGGCACTACTCTCATAGTTGAAGGACAGTCTGCCACGCACGCAAAGTCGCCCTCGGCAGAGCCCACCAGTGGGTACGCCACTTTCTTGTTCTTGCACAGGACAAAGTCATGGGAGTCGTCTGACCCAGTCGTCCCGCAGCCTAGAAACATAGAAGAACTTTTATTGCACGACAATTGCACATGATACAATGTATGGCAAACTACATAAAGAGAGTAACAACAATAAAATAAGTGTGTTGAATAAGACCTAATGTCGAATAAAACCTAACATAGCTATATCATAATCATTCAAATAATAAGGGATATCACAAGTCTTTTATAAAGAGTCACAATATAATCGAGCGGGCTAATCACAAGTTTCGGTATTTTTTTCTAATAGCAAAGCATTTCTTTATATATCTACCTATTTTTGCGTTGTGGGGACCATTACATGTAAAGATATATTCAAATCTGTCTCCAACATCGAGACTCTTGAAATCTATGATACTTGATTCGAGAAATGTAAATAGTTTGTTACGTATAACATCATATTTGGTACATTCCATAACAAAATGAAATTCATTTTCTATATCCTTTGGACAAAATGGACAGAACCTTTGGTCAGGGGCTATATTGTAATATCTACCTGATTCAATATTCAATTTATGGCTACTGATTCTTAATTGAGTTATTGATTTACGAATTTCAAAGTTATATAAGCGGCTCGTTCTTATTAAAATGTACAGAATACTGGTAACCGAGGTTACAACATCACACTTTTTCTCTGAAAGATCTGCAGTTTTTAGTTTTATATTTTGGGACCAAGGGAGCATAAAGTAAGCCAAAAAGCAGTTACTCAAGCAACTGGATATGATTTTGGAAACGGTCAGACGTTTCAGGTAGCATCCACTACCTTTCGTCAGTGACACTAAGAGACCAGAGAAGAATGGCAGGTTTATGAGCACAAACTATTGATTGATATCCAAATAAGTGAAGACGATTTTCAAATTGCAAAAAGGAACAAAGTTAGACAAGTGAAGCCAATATAATGCAAATTAGTAAAAAAAACAGCTTCTGTTGTTGTAGAACAGGAACTTATATGTGTCTGTCCTCAATTGGATTTGGTAGCGCCAAACATCAAGTGCCTGAAAGATCTACCCGTATTTCCTTCCCTTAGAAACCCAAAAAACTTCAAAAAGTCCAAAAAATAAAAAAAAAGGTCATAACAAGGGAATTTCTTTGAACTTCACGACTGTCTTACTTAAGCAGTAACAGAGGTTAAAGACATGAAGGGTGAGAAATCCAAACCGAGGCTATACATTCTTACAAGTCATCAATGCTACCTGGTGTTGTACATTTTTCATGAAACATAGTAAGTTTTGTAGGAAAGTGAAGAAAGCAATGACTATGTCCTTCATTTGGCTTATATCTAGTCACATTTGTATGAGAATGAGCCAAATATGTAGTGTAGTGAATAACTGTCATTATGCCATAGTTTAACTACAAGTACGCCCTGCTGCAGTACCATTTGCCCCCTTCACACTTTGAATCAATCCATGATTGTTTCTTTCTGCTAATTGATAGCAAAACCGTTCGAGATTTTCCACTTCAAAGAACTATTTTGTCTCTATCTGACTTCTTATGTATTACTTATGCCACACCAATTTGATTTGTTGGTTCTCGGATTTTTTCAGGAAAAATATGAAGCGACAGAGCGAAAAAAAAATAAAAACAGGTCTAGGCATCCTACTATAGCCCCAAATGCTACGATTGGAGCCATGAAATCAACACAAAGGGCTGGGTTGATAATGAATTTTGAACTTTTAATCAAACTGCTGCATTGATAGAAGGAAAAACTGTAATATACAGGAAGGAAAGGACTTTCCTCAACTGTTGGGGGCAAATTATGAGCAATTTTGGGTTGATTCAGAACCAGAATCTTTTTTTTTTTTGCAAATCAGAAAAAAATTGAAGAGGCCAATCCGAGAACCAATAAATTAAATTAGTGTGGCCTTACTTATATCTATCTATCTATCTATCTATCTATCTATCTATCTATCTATCTATCTATCTATCTATCTATCTATCTATCTATCTATCTATCTATCTATCTATCTATCCATCCATCTATCTATCTAATAGTATCTATCTATCTGTCTCTCTGTCTCTCTCTCTGTATATATATATATATATATATATATATATATAAGATATATTACATAAAATCTCTAATAATACAAATCTGAGTACAAGGTGTGCTTTGCAATTGCCAGATAAATTGTTTAATGTAATAGAATAACTAAATAAGTCTACTATACTATTACTATAGAAGTTACCATGACTGAGCATAAAATGTAAAACGGATTCGCAACACCGCCCGCAAGTACAAGATGCACTAGGGCACAGATTACTCTTTCGAACTTCCATATAATGAAACATATGGTAAAAATCTAAGAAAAAAGTTGTCAAAAAGCACCTACCTCAGGTTTAGATCAGGTTTAGACCATGAAAAACTGACATTGACGGATGAGTTTGAGCCCTAAATTGTATATTCGCCCTACATTTTTAGGTATATTTTACACACGCCTCATTTTTTCAGCCAGCCAAAACAAACCAATTGTGACCTATGACCTTCCCATAGCGTCAAACCACAGGCAAACAGACCAACTTCTTTATAGTTCTACCGAGAAGCTCAAGCAATCCTAAATACCTTTTTTTTCAACAAGATAAAAAGAAAGAAGAAAAAACAAGATGGAGTATGAAAATATTGACCAACATATACAAAGTTTACAGTTTTCATCCAGATACGCTCACCAGAAAGGGCCCCCGCGCCTTTGCAAATTAGAATTGTGTACCCATTAACAGTGAGGCCTGTGAAAAATAGTGATTTTGAGCTCATGTGCCCAAACCAACGGGCACAGGTTTAACCAGTTGGTTCGAGGGATGGAACGCATTACAGGTAACGTTAAAGGTTGGTTGATAGACTTTATGTTGATAGATGTATCGCTAGAATATCGCCTGTGATGTCGGGAGTAAGTCTGTTTTAACCTTAAGTTACCTTTATTCTCCACAGTTTGGTAGTTTTTGTCGTTAATGCCAGTCAGTTGCACGACCCGGAGTCCCCCCTTCTCTTCACACATCTTTCCAGACAAAGCCTTCCGTTCAAACTCCGCATAGACCCTGCAAAAATACATATCATAGATGGATAAAAATGCACAGTTTCCAGACACAGGTTCAGTCTGCAACTTCATTCTGTATGTTAAAGTTGACAGGGCAAAATAGTTCAGGTAAAAAACAATGATTAAACGACGTATGTAACAATGTGTAGAAAAACTTGGGGTATCATTAGCATAAATGAAATCAAAGATTATGGCTACAGGCCCGGTCACATATATCGTAAGATCTTCGTATTATCACAAACTGAAGGACTTTGTCAGGTATGTTCACATCATTCAGCTGTCTTAAAGCGAGGGGCACAACCCACCAAACGTGCAACTGCGTGCTGTCTACGTGCTAAAACGTGGGCAAATTTTAGGGATCCGTATAAAAGCCTCGGTCACAACCCGCCGTGCGTGCTTTTCGTGCGTTCTTTTTTGGGGAAGGCCACGTCTCCTACGTTTTTCTGAAAACGTGGAAATAGCTAGACGGACTTTACCATAACGACAGAGCGTTCGGCTCGGAACCAAAAATTCCCACCAAATCCGTCTAAAATATTCAGGACGACCACAAAAAAGGGCACAAGTATTTGAAATGTAATAAGAAATTCCAGAATATAGTTCAAATATTCAGGAATAAGAATTAAAGAATCCTCATCATTCAGACGACAGAATAATGATACTAAACTTTTCCTTCCTAGGACTTTTGGTTACCCTAACCCATAACACGATCACTAACTTTTTACCAATGCATCACCTGAAAAGTTCAAACATGTACAATTCCAAAACCAAAGACGAAATTTCAAAACGGTTTGTTATATTGGAATACTTGTGTCATCCTTTTTTTAACGATACCAAACTTTTCCATCCTAGAACTTTCGGTTACCCTAACCCTAACTCAAACCCTAACCATAACACGATCATTAACTTTTTACCATAGCGTCACCTGAAAAGTTCAAACACGTACAATTCCAAAACCAAAGACGATATTCCAAAACGGTTTGCTGTTCTGGAATAAGTGTGTGACACCCTTTCCAACGATACCAAACTTTTCCATCCTAGGACTTTTGGTTACCCTAACCCAAACACAATTCGTAACCATAACACGGCCATTTACTTTTTACCATAGCGTCACCTGAAAAGTTCAAACACGTACAATTCCAAAACCAAAGACGAAATTCCAAAACGATTTGCTGTTTTGGAATACTTGTCTCAAACCCTTTTCAATGATACCAAATGTGATCTTCCTTGGACTTTTGGTTACCCTAACCCAAACCCTAACCATAACACGATCATTAATTTTTTTACCATAGCGTCACCTGAAAAGTTCCAACACGTACAATTCCAAAACAAAAAAGGGATATTCCTAAACGGTTTCCTGTTCTGGAATACTTGTGTTATACCGTTTCTAACGATACCAAACTTTTGCTTCTTAGGACTTTCAGTTACCCTAACCCAAACCCAAACCCTAACCATAACAAGATCATTAACTTTTTACCATAGCGTCACCTGAAAAGTTCAAACACGGACAATTCCAAAACCAAAGACGATAATCCAAAACAATTTGCTGTTCTGGAATACTTGTCTCAAACCCTTTTCAATGATACCAAATGTGTGTAGTTCCTTCCTGGGACTTTCGGTTACCCTAACCCTCACCCAAACTCTAACCATAACACGATCATTAAATTTTTTACCATAGCGTCACCTGAAAAGTTCCAACACGTACAATTCCAAAACAAAAAGGGATATTCCTAAACGGTTTGCTGTTCTGGAATACTTGTGTTATACCCTTTCTAACGATACCAAACTTTTGCTTTCTACGACTTTCGGTTACCCTAACCCTAACCCAAACCTTAACCATAACACGATCATTTACTTTTTACCATAGCGTCACCTGAAAAGTTCAAACAGGTACAATTCCAAAACACAACAACAACCTGTCGGATGTTCCCTCAAAAAATGTACGGACAAAAAAAGTCTCTGAGCGATTGCCATGTCACCGTTTCAGGTATGCAGGCCGTGCTTACACCTGCTGCTAATATTACGTACGGTAGGTACAACACGCGCGTCGCCCGTACGCGTACTGGCTCATACAGGGGGTGAATCCGCAGCCCGAACCTAAGTTCTTAATGACGTTAAGTGCTACGGCGTGTCAGCGTGCTCCCACATGTGTTGGATCCCGTAGGATTCCATAAGGAGGCGGTACTCACCATGCATTAACGGATCTCAGAATTGGCACACCTTTTTGCACGTAGACACCACGGAATTGCATGTACAGCGGGTTGTGATCCTCGCTTAACCAACGTTCATACAAAAATGTCACAATCTTAGAAAAGTATACTTTTGCTGTGGGTCCCTGCTTTCTTTTATGTTGTTACAAAATCATAACTTTTAATAATTGGTATATATTGTATGTGTCACAGGAGAGATTGGAATCCAGGGGAATCTGGAATTATCCTAGGAGAGATTGGAATTCCTATCTCCCCTAGGACAATCTGGAATTATCCTAGGGGAGATTGGAATCCCTATCTCCCCTAGGGGAGACTAGAATTCAAGTTTTTTTTTTCTGAACTGGGATCTAAATATCTGAATTCCAATCTCTCCTAGGAGAATTCCAGATTGTCTTGGGGGAGATGGGAATACCAATTTGTCCTAGGACAAGTGGGAATTCTTCCAGGACAATCTCTAATTTTAAAAGAAGAAATTCTGATTGCATAAAAATGCTTTTGAATTATTTCACACCCAAATTGTCAATCAATACCAGCATAGGTACGTGTGAGATATTGGCCATTGTGAGATAGTGACTCAGAAACTGGTCTTTCCAGTTACCGACGAAGATATTCATTTATTCGTGTTTGAAAATCTAGTTGACGTTAACAATTGCACAATAAACAACAACAATGGCGCCTACCTGCAGCCGTCGTAACGGAACCGTTCCATTGACCAGTCTGATAGGATGTGTCCCAGTTGTGACCAAGTCTTGGAACTTTGTGCGAGCTGTAACGGAGTACGTGCTGCCGCGGCAACAACAAGGACGGGGAGTAGGATCATGGATAACTTCCCCATGGTCGACTACGTACACCTGACTCGCTCTTAACAGGGCAGTAAACACGTAAAGATTCTCGATGTATCTCTCACTGGGCCAATTTTTTTCTAAAATACAAAATTAGACTCAGAGAAACAGTCTGAGTCCTGGTCGATGGGAAAACCTGGACTGCGGCGTTGGCACCACGTCCTTTTATTTGATGCCAGCTAACAAAATACATAATCTGTTGGGAACGTTTTTGTTACGAATTTCGTCACCAGTAAGTTCCCCTCGTAAAGGTTTCCATGGGCAAAAGTCCTATTTGTTGTTACTTAGGAATGAACGGTGCTGTTATAAACGTTCCTCTTGTTGAAATGGGCTTCCTAATAAACTTAAGGCCTTCTTTCCCTGTAAGATCAGAGCTCTGTAGGTGGTTCCTCTGGACAAATTACACGTTGATGTGTTTGGGCTCAACCTCCTGGCAATAGCAGGGAACAGAATACTTTTTGCGTAATTTAGTTATTTGTCTGAATGGTAGCAAATTGAGATTTTCTCAGTCGAGAAGGTAGAATAGAGAGTTACTTCATAGCTCAAAGCTGTTTTGTAAGTCACACCTACCGCACATACAATATCTATCACGGCGGTCAATTTCTAGGGTAAAGTTTCCAATTTGGGGAGGGGTGTCAGGTTACCAGGCCGCGGGGTTCCACGTGCGGCTTTTGTGGAGCCAGTCTTAACGGTAAATATTTTCTCTAAAATAAGAAACATTATTTTCACAGGGACTCTCCTGTCCAAATGTTGTTGTTTTGTTTACAGCGCTGAAATGTCTGTGATGTATTATTAAAAAAAAACAAAGAAAACTTGGAGAGGACTTTTTGGTCGACTGCAGTACCAAAGAGCGCCCTTTGAGCAAATTGTGCACCGGTAAAAAAACGCCCCTGTAGTCCTAACACAAGCTGCTAGGGACACCAAATTTACAGCACCTTTTCCTTACCCCAACAGCTTAACAACATACCACATAAAAATCATGACTGTAGTATGTTTACAACAGAAGATACAAAGCCCGGAAGGTCGGCTGCAGTACCAAAAAGCGCCGCTAGGGGGCGCCAAAAGGCAAACTTTTTCAAAAGAGTAATGTCTCATGAGTATTTGTACCAAGTTTGGTGCTTGTATCACAATTTGAAAGATTATTTCAGTTATCTGCCCCACTAGTCGTGTTGATATTTCGTAGTCAAGTTTCACCAATTTGTGAGAGACCGAAATCTAGCGTGGTGCGTTTGGGAATGTGCGTCAGTTTACCGTTAACCGCTGCCGGTGTTCCTTAGTTTACCGTTGAACGAAGATCTGTAACCCCCTTTCCCCAAAAGCAGACCCACAATTGACATATGACCAACTTTTACACAGTTTTAGGAATAGACATAACACAGTCAGGGTCATTATAATCCCCAAGCAGATCCCTTTCGGTGACAAAAAGACAGTATCAAATTGGCCAGACAGTATCCATTAGCCAGAGAAGCTCCGCGGCCACCGACGGGTGGTGGGGGTCAAGACAAAAAAAACGGCCATATATAAAAAGGTAACGATCATTCCTCCACAACCTCTGCTTGGAGAGTAGGGTCATTACGTCGTGTCCTGTTTTGTTGTGACTCTTGTTCTTTGTGTTGCTTTCCTCCACCTCATGTACTTGTTGTACTGTGATCTTTAAGCTAAGGTACACCTGTTGTTCTGCTTGAGTGAGACCATGATTATATGTAGAAACCTGCGATGGGAGCGGAAAAGGAGGGTACGTGGTTGACATATTGATATCATTAAACTGCATGTAGAGCAGGCTAAGGCCACACTAAGTAAATTTTATGGATGACGTTCTTTGGAGACCCTAATTCTAATGCAAGAGGGCGAAAAAAAAAACAAGTAGGGCCCTAAAAAACAAGATGCCTAGATTAGAAATATACTAAGAGACGACAAATGTTAGGACACAAATTGAATGAGCTGACACAGTGTAACAAGCAAGAAGTCTTATATTCATCGTCAAAACAGCAATGAATCAGGTGGAACAGTGGACAGTGAAAACAGGATGATAATAGACACTTTCTTCGCGTTACGGGTTTACGTCAATCTGACGATATGCGGCACTGTCGTGACTCTTTGGTCATAGTACATTATCCTAAGTGACCTCGGGTGAAACTCCGGAGGAAGGTTAAGGATTGGGGCCCGAAAAGTCCGGAGTGTCGCCCGAAGGGTCATCAAGCGGTCTCTGAACAGAGACAAAGAGGGCGGGCGGGTGGGTATTAGGAAACTTTCAACCTTCCGTCATCTTTCCACGACACTCACTCCCCCCC